>NC_134496.1:43562401-43773436 GCF_040206685.1 Ascaphus truei
TGGCACAAATGGAGCAAAGAAAACTTAATACATTAATGCAAAGTGAAACAATGTCAAAATGATGCAATTTGCACCTGTTTCTGAAGCAATGCTCCATTTGCAACATGTAATGCATACAGTATACTCCACACACAATACATTTAGTTAAAGGACTATCCCAGCAAAACTCACATTCTTCATTGTGTTCCAGGTGGTGTGTGGATGGAATTATAAAATGGTATATACCGTCAGACAAACAAACTGTTCGAAAAGTGAAGTACCTGACCTTACACCACAATGCAAGATTGATACAAATGGGGTAAGTGCTCTCTTTGTTATGTGTTGTGATATTAGGATTCCCTATAGGAGGGGTGCGCAAACTGGGGGACGCGAGATTTTGTTGGGGGGGGGCGGCGGTTGCAGAGGCCCCACGCTCTTCCCTGAGGCATTTAAGCTAAATGCTGGGGGTCTTCACGAGGCCTCTGCAACCTCAACTTACCGGGGTTCTGTAGCCTTCTGGAAGCATCGCCATGGCAACGCTGCATCAAATGACGCTGTGGGGTCATGTGACGTGCACGTCGCCATGGTAACGCGTTGTCAAATGCCACTGCAGGGTCACATGATGTGACGTCACATGACCCGCGGTGTCATTTGACGCCAGGTCACAGAAGTGGTGGCACGAGAGCTGGGGCTGTCGCACAGTAGGGCGGGGGTGCGCAGCTCCAAAACCTTGCGCTCCCCTGCCCTATACCAATGTCTTTAAAAAGCTTTTATGGTTAAAAGCTCCCATCTTGAAAATCCTATAGCTGCGTCCAGGGTGAGGAGACGCACGCGTGCGTGCTCACGCTCGGCGCATTCAAATACCTTTTAATTGATGCAAGCTTGGTGCGCGCATGCAGGTGTGCTCAGGCCGGACCGGTGCTCGGAGAGACAGTTATTTGTTTTCCCGGAGCTATGGCGCGTTACATGACCAGGTAAGGGCCAATGAGAGCACCGCAGTCACAACAACCAATCTGATGGAGCTGAGGATGTGACATCACGCCCCACTCCATTCTGACACGCCACCCTCCCGTCTGTGGTACGCCCCCTCCCTCCCCCTCGCTCGAGCACGCAGTGAGCAGGACAGCGAATCGCTCCTGCTCGGGCCGACGCTGACATCACGCCTCGTGAGCATGAGCGCTCGTCTCCCCACGCTGGCCGCAGCCTAACACATATTCCAAACGGTTATCAATGTATGAGCAACATATAAAGTCTGTTTCTCTTGATGTTTTGCTAAAAATGAAAGCTACCCCTCAGCATATTAAAGCTGCAGTTAAAGCAATATCCTACATGTTTTTTGTTTTTTTTTAATAAATCAGTACTGTACTACGAGAAAATCCTTTTTTTTAAACAATTTTTAAAGACATTTTTTATCTATTTAAAACCAGAGACATAACATAAAACACAGACAAAGCTCAGTGCAGATCCTGAAAAACTTATACATGGTACAGTGCCTAAATATACATGTATAAATAACTAATAAATAAAATGGTCTTTTAGTTTAACATTTTGGCCACATTGTTGTAAGCCCTTGAGCCAACTGCACGGCAGACCACGTTCAAGGGTCCCTAACACTAATATAGATTCTTAATAACCTGTGCATTGCCAGGAAGAATGATTTATAATAAATCTGTCAAAATGAGTTGCAAAAGTTCTAAGTCTGATTGAAGCTTTTATTAACCTGTACATTACCAGGAAAAGCACTCTGTAATAGATTTGTCACAATCACACTGCAAGCAAGTTCCCCTGATAGTGGGAGATGCCATGGAGTGAGCTTTTAACCATTTAAATGTGGGAGGGAGTGAGCTTCAATTAGGTAGGAGGTTGCCACCCTCCAATCAGCTAAGATTAGTTGAACAAGAATTATAAAACATACAGAACACACCTACAAGCTCGTATTGTCTTAGCTGATTGGAGGGTGGCAACCTCCTACCTAATTGAAGCTCACTCCCTCCCACATTTAAATGGTTAAAAGCTCACTCCATGGCATCGCCCACTATCAGGGGAACTTGCTTGCAGTGTGATTGTGACAAATCTATTACAGAGTGCTTTTCCTGGTAATGTACAGGTTAATAAAAGCTTCAATCAGACTTAGAACTTTTGAAACTAATTTTGACAGATTTATTATAAATCATTCTTCCTGGCAATGCACAGGTTATTAAGAATCTATATTAGTGTTAGGGACCCTTGAACGTGGTTTGCCGTGCAGTTGGCTCAAGGGCTTACAACAATTTGGCCAAAATGTTAAACTAAAAGACCATTTTATTTATTAGTTATTTATACATGTATATTTAGGCAATGTACCGTGTATAAGTTTTTCAGGATGTGCACTGAGCTTTGTCTGTGTTTTATGTTATGTCTCTGGTTTTAAATATATATATTGCCATGCTCAGTAGCACTCCTCTGTGAAACTTATATGCTTATATATATGGTGTGTACATTTTTTATCTATTCTAATGTAGCAAGCATTTTTGTTTCTATAGAAACCATTTACAAAGTCACACCCCCTTCCCCTTGTGAGACTCTTGAGCCCTGCCCTCTGTCTAGCAGTGCACCAATTGTATCTAGTGACTGCCTGGTCACATGATCTTGCACACAGAATTTTGCATTGTGGCAAAGCTGTTCTGCAGCAATAACTGAATTAAATAACCCAGAGCAAAGCGATCGATTACAAGGAAATGGATCGATCTGCAACTTAGCTAATCACTTGTCAGTGTGCAGATTGTATTAATACACATATTGAAAGGAAAAAAAATAAACATTTTAAAAACTGCAGCTTTAATCGGCAGTCAAGATCTTGGGGAGCGCCGATATACATGAAAAAATACAAGAAAAACACACAATAGTGCAATATGTCTCTATCAGTATAACGACTCAGTCTTCAGAATCCAGCAGGGTGTGTACTCACATGTCTCCTGATGAAACCGGTGAGCCGGTGAAATGCCTTGAGTGGAAACCGCCTTCACTGTGTAGGACGCCGCACACAGTGTTACTTGTTCCCGTGTCAATCATCCGGGAATCCAACCCGGAAGTGCGGGAGCCAAGACGAGCTTAGACGAGAGACGAGAGACGCGAGCACAGCTGAGGAGAGGAGTGGTCACCACCCACCAGGACGTATAGGGATACAGCATTTGCCACTGATTTTGGATATGCATAAAAGGAAGGGGAATATGTGAGTACACACCCTGCTGGATTCTGAAGATCGAATCTATACACTGTTAGAGACAATCCACAAAAGGGCTTGAGCTGCAACTATCACTTGAATTTGATTACACATCACAGAACTTTTTGCAAATTGATTGTATTTTTATGATTTATTTGCACTGGTTAATCCCTAGTGTCCCTTGGTACTTTTTTTTCCTTATTATACGAATTGCACTTAGTTTGGTTTAAGCGCCTTTTTGATAACACTTAATTTTTTCACCGGCATATTAAACGGCCAATGAAAGTAATTTATCAAAATGGTTTATCAAAAAAATACAACTGGAAGACTGATAAATGACCCACAGTATATGCCCTGAAGACGTTGCAGCTACACATGATGTCGCAACGCCATGCAGGGTCACATTGTCATGGCAACGTGGCGCCACGTTACCTTGCTAAGCCATGTGATGTCATGTTGCCATGGTAACGCGGAGCCATTTGACGTCGCGTTGCCATGACCGGACGCTGTAGAAGGGGAGATCCCATGGCAGTTGTCCCATCTCTCGCCTTCTGTTGGCGACCCTGCAAAGCATTAACATGCAGATATTGCTTAGCAGAGCCCAGAATCTTGTGCATCAGTTTAAACTTAATATAGCTAGATATATGTGTATACTAGTGTACATTTTACACAATTATTTGCTAACTTCATGCACATCCCAATTACCTGAAGATGAAGTCAGTAAAGAATAATGTAAATTTGCTTTTTAAAAAATATATTTTTTTACCTTTTAACAAGTTTGTCCCATTTAGACACAAAACAGCTGAAATAAAAGGTTGTACAATTTAGTTGACTTCAAACATGTACTTTATTTGATGTGTTTTTGGGAGTTCTGGCTGCAGATTACAAATCTATTACATTTATTTATTTAGATTTCTGGTAACTGTGAAACTACAGCCTACATAGGTCCTAATCATTTCATTCAAGTCATTTCTCAAATCTGCAAAACGGATACAGGTAAGAGACAGTGAGAGTACAGAAAATATAACCTTCTGTCCTCGTCTAAAGACATACAGTAAGTGACAAGACCCCACGCAGATCCCCCCATACATCCCACCATTTAGGGAGATCTGCAGGTGCAGGTAGAGCAGCATTTCCATGAGTGCTACACCTCTTTACAAGACACAAGGGGCAGAGCAAAAGAACAATATTGAGTAGAATGATGTTTTGCCACAAGCTCTCCTAGTCCTGAGCCACTGTTAGTGTTACAGTGAATAGGGCCCATATCCTGCTCTATAGAGAGATTCCCATCACTGGAGAAGAAGGCACATTCTCAATAACACCACAGCTTGGCTCAATGCTGGTATCCTGCCCCACCAGTAACCTAAGTATGGATCCCCTGAGCATTAGACTCCCCATATGTGCATGGGTATGTTTTTGTATGAGTTGTCAGTGATGGCATAACCGATTTATATTTGAGTGGGTGCATAAGTCAGTCTTGTTGTTAAACAGTCCTGGTGATAGATTTTAAAACACATAGAAGTCAGTGCTAATCAGCGCTAGAGATGCAATTATGGAGGGGTGGGAGATATTACATGTTTCTTTCAAACATTATAGCAGAAAATGTCCATTTCCATTTTTATATACATAGCCACGTGCACAAGGCACAGACCTTAGAATACAGGTAATATCTGTACAACGTGAGATAAGAGCATGAAACATAACATTATGCAATGAGAAGGAATCACTGTCCCAAAGAGCTTATAATCCAAACTAACATCTGCTGTTCTAGGATTTTGCCTTTTCTGTCGTACTGAAGTGGACCCAAATGATCCAGAACTGCGGGATCTGTTAAGACAAGTTATTGATGAATATAATTCTGACAATAACCACACAAACCTTTATAACATATTTAGCGTTGGAAGAGCCAAAAAAGAGGTTGGTATACCACGTGTTCCAGTCTAAGTATATTTAAATCATTTGTATATTTCATTTTGTTTTTAGTTACAGTTAGGACAGAACATGCGCGGGAGGGGGGGAGTTGTGAGTTCTCTTTGCTCTCTTGCTGTGATAAGTTCAGCATTTTTTTAAATGTGTGCTTGTATGGGGGTAAATTAGGAAAGGGGAGTATGATAAGGAAATATACCTAGAAATAAGATTACAATGTACATTCAAACATTATTTAACATTTCTACTTCTTTAATTAAAACAATCAACCAATCGCCTAATTTTATCTATTAAACATATCACTGACAATTGTTCAATTTGTTTCTATGAGAAACTGCAGCTTTGGATGGAAATGCAGTAGGGATTTACACCCCAAGCGTAGTATTAGAAAACAATATTGTACGGGTTGGAAACGCTTATCTTTTGATATGTTATGAGAACTGATTGCATTAATAAACTACTTTTCTACATACTGTATGCACAATTTGATGGTGGATGTCAAAGAATTGTATATTTGTGATAAATAAGACAAAGAAAAAGTAAGGTAGAAGTGATACGTTTAACAGCTAACTCGTGTTTAAAAAGAGTGCAAGCTTCCAGGGCCACTATGGTCTCTTCTAACCTGAAAGCTTGCACTCGTGTTAACCATGAGTCCGCTGTTAAAGGTATTACATCTATCTTACTTGTGTTTGTCTATTCTACGGGCTAACACAGTACCATCCTCTGTTTGGTAGGTAAGGCAATCTCTGTTTGACCACAGGGTGCAGACACTAAAAGACATTAGCACTTGTTAATACCCATTCATCTAATTGGCCATGAATTAACATTTTCATATAAAGCTGTGTTTTCTCTGTGACCAGAGTTAATTCCATGTCATGTTATTGCATCAGTCACACCCTCCTAGCACCGAAATGTAACAAACACAATGGAATATAATCCACTTACTACTTTTTTTTTATTGGACACTAGCTGAGAGACCCGGCGTTGCCCGGGATGTAAATGCGTAATAGGTGGTATTATTTATAAATCATGGAACAATAGGTGAGTATTTGTTGTAAAGGTTTCGGGTGGGGGGGAGAAAGGTGAGAAAGGGGAGCGGGGGGGGAAGGGGAGCGGGGGGGAGAAAGGGGAGCGGGGGGGAAGAAAGGGGAGCGGGGGGGGAAAGGGGAGTGGGGGGGGGAAGGGGAGTGGGGGGGGGAAGGGGAGTGGGGGGGGGGAAGGGGAGTGGGGAGGGGGAAAGGGGAGTGGGAAAGGGGACTGGGAAAGGGGAGTGGGAAAGGGGAGTGGGAAAGGGGAGTGGGGGGGGGGAAATTACAATACTATGGACAACCACTTACAATAGGTGCAGCGCCTCCACCTGCGATGGCTCCCACCAGAGGGGGAGTGGATCCTCGCAGGACAAACACAATGATCACATACACAATGGGGTATAATAACTAAGGACTTTACTAACATGTAATACGACACCTCACATTCATAACATAACCTGTGTCCCTCTCAGGAGGAGACACTAACCGTGACGTCTCGCAGGACGATTCCCCAACACTAGGTGATCCCACCCAGTGTCCAAAGAACCCCACCCAATGTCCCGCACTCTTGCAGAGAGTCAATGGGTGACTGCGCAGTCACTATTAAGCTAAGGGCCCGGTGGTGCACTTAGAACTGTAGATACCTGCCGAGCACTCCAGTGCTCGGATCAGCAACGCTTCACAAAGGGTCAGACGCGTGATGAATCCGTCTGATCCTATCCTGGTGATATTCTCTGTGGACCCCCAACGTGGGTCCGAACTCCGTCACTGGAACCGCAGCATCCGCTGAGTCCCTCTCTAACGATACAGCAACGTGACACACCCTGCACTACAGGCCGTCCCTATAGCACAGCATCCTTAAGTGGCTTAAGGGTCAATCTCCTAGGGCATTCGGGGTTGCCTATCCTATATAGGTAGGTCTTGTACCCACCCTACTCATAATACGGGCCCTGGGCCATGGATCCCCGGACTGGTTACCGCTATGAACCCCCCCCCCAGTTGCCTCGTACTACGCGCAACGCCGCCCTGGGCAATGGCTCCCCCGGATTGGTTACCGCTATGAACCCCCCCAGTGGCCTCACCACTCGCAACACGGACCCTGGGCTATGGCTCCCCGGACTAGTTACCGCTATGAACCCCCCAGCTGTCTCGTGCCACTTACTTACAACAGGACCCTGGGCTATGGCTCCCCGGATTGGTTACCGCTATGAAACCCCCCAGTTGTCCCTATCTTCCCTTCTGTTCCCCAGTTGCCAACTAAAGTAAGTGACAGGTTCCCTATCCTGAGGGCTGTCCCTGGAAACACTCACACTACTGGGGGACTCAGGGCTATCTTGGGCCAAGGGGGTGCTGGCCTAGTACAGGGAGTCCCTCGCTCCTGTACCCTACCTCCTTCCCTTGTCTGCTCCTTGCTCTCACTGACCACGTAGCTGCAAGCCCGCCAAATGTATCCACTTCTCCTCCTGGCAGTCTTACAGCCCTATTGGCTCCTATGAGGCACCTGGTGCCTCCCTCGCTAAGCACTATGGGAATTGTAGTCCCTGGGCACCTGCAATAACATTGGGGCCGCGGGCGTGCCTTCCCTGTACTTACACTAACCCCTAATGGCCGCCGCAATCTTTCCCTACCTCTCGCGCGACTCTCCTGGCTGGCTCCTACACTGCGCATGCGCGAGTGGTGGAGTAATGGCGGCGCTCTCTTCGCCGGCCGCCGGGACCTTAGAGACGCGACCGCGGCCTTAGCAACGGCCCGATCGCGTCCCCGGCAACCGGCCCGCTCGCGGAGACAGCGCACCGCTGTCTGCAACGGCCCCCACCCTTGGGATGGCCGTCGGGTCTGCCGCTGGCCTCCGGCAGCACCCGGCATCTCTCCTGGCCACGGAGGCTCCCTAGGAGGACGAAGGGGGAAACAGGTGACCTGGCTACACTAGGCAAAGAAAAAGAAAGGTAGAAGTGATACGTTTAACAGCTAACTCGTGTTTAAAAAGAGTGCAAGCTTCCAGGGCCACTAAGTTCTCTTCTAACCTGAAAGCTTGCACTCGTGTTAACCATGAGTCCGCTGTTAAAGGTATTACATCTATCTTACTTGTGTTTGTCTATTCTACGGGCTAACACAGTACCATCCTCTGTTTGATAGGTAAGGCAATCTCTGTTTGACCACAGGGTGCAGACACTAAAAGACATTCGCACTTGTTAATACCCATTCATCTAATTGGCCATGAATTAACATTTTCATATAAAGCTGTGTTGTCTCTGCGACCAGAGTTAATTCCATGTCATGTTATTGCATCAGTCACACCCTCCTAGCACCGAAATGTAACGAACACAATGGAATATAATCCACTTACTACTTTTTTTTTTATTGGACATACTTGATGATTTGTATTATTTTATACATTTTTATTCAAGGCAACAAAATATGTAACCAATGCTAACTAACAAAGCATTGCAGAGGTAACTAGCATTTATTTTCACCCTTAAGAGATATCATTGGATGATATTTCACTGGGGTTTTTTGTTTGCTTTCCTCTGGGTCAATTTACTGTAAGTACGGATATAGGATAAAGTATCTGTCGTCTAAATTTAGCATAGGTTGAACTTTAATGATGGAAGTCTTTTTTCAACCTCATCTACTATGTAACTATGTAAAACATGATAAGCATGTATTTGTATTTATTTTACCTCTTTCCTTCTGTGTGGTGTTATTGTGTGAGAAAGGTTTGTACTTTACATCCACGAGCAAAGTGTTACATTTAATAAGGCAGAGGGTGAACATAATTAGGATTATACATCATTGTGTTGTGGACAAATGATACCCATGGGAAGGAAACAGCTGATATGCCTTCTACGTTTCCACTACTTATATATCATCGTTGTATAGGTAAAACTCATTAAGTACATTTTGGGCAAAAGCTCAATAAATGCACTTCCTGACTTGGTATCTTGATCTTCATATTTCTATTGAAAAACTCATTAACTGCTTATTTAGTTGTAGTTCAGAGTTACTAAAAAAATAAAACTCTAAGTATTCTTTTCCTCAGTACTCAAACATTGTAGTTAAGGACTTTTACCTCCACGACAATATATTTTCTATTCTCAAAAAATACACATTTTCGCTTTACTGGCGGCGAATTTTTAGTTTTTTTATTTAAATTAAAATCGATTCCATTTACTGAAATGTTTCCAAGTTTTCTGTGCAGAATGCCTTTTCATATGTGAAAATCCAGCACATTTTGTGGCTGCATCTTTAACACAAACGTGCTCCTGTTGCTCACAATACATAACTTTATAAATTACCTGCAGATTTACATGGCATGCAAGGCCTCCAGTGAGTGAAACGGAGACCTCATTTCATAAAAGTCTACGCAGCCTCAGATGCTAAGAGTGAGATTTCCTTCCCAGAGTAAATGCTACAAATGAGCGAATTTAACACAATTTAGGAGACTGTGAAGGAGATTTCCTGTTACAAACTCAAGCTTAAAATCAGTCTAATGTGATATTTTTCTCAACATCTTTCTTCTCTCATTCCTTATCTTATAGGGGCTTGGTGGAACAATGTATGATGTGTCATTTACAATTAAAGAGACCAACTGTATTAAGTCTGTCTATGCGATATTGGAAGATGAGTGTCAGATAAGTGAAAGCAGTGTAAGTACTTGGGACTATAATAATATATCACTTATTTCAATTGCAGCCAACAGCTTTCCTGGGGCTCAGGACTAGAGTTTCAGCCGGGGCCTTCCCCCCTGCTGGTGGCCCCCGTCTTTCTCTTACACCCCCTTCTAACACTCCTCCATGTATTTCTCCCCCCTTCTCTCTTACTCCCCCCTTCTTTAGCCAGCACACTCCCTCCCTCAACCCCCTTCCCCCTCACGCATACACACAAATCTACCCCCCCCCCACACACAATCTCCACAATACCACACACTCCGCCCAGTACAATACCACAATACAACACACTCCCCACAGCACAATACCACAGCACCAAACACTCCTGTCCCAGCACAATACCACACAACCCCCCTGCAGCACAACAGCACTCCCCCCAGCACAACAGCGATTCAATTTCTTATTTTCTCTGCGTGTCTTCTACCCGTGTATCTGGGTCTCTCCACTGATCATTGTATAAACCTGTCGTCTAAAAAAGGACCGCCTGATCCTCCTGTCGCGTCACACATCCAGGTCTGGTAAGTGAGTGTGTGATGTAAACGAAGGTCTTTCCCATGGGCGATACGTGCTTTGCCTTCTCCGGAAGTCCTTCCAATAATACATAGAGTTTGACTCATAGTACTTCTTATCCCGCTTCAATTATGTTATCTTCCGTTGTATGATTTAGTTCTTGTAGTTGTAGAGGTCTCAAAGATTAATTTCTTAAACTTGGCAATTGGCACCTGTGTCTTTAGTATTGTCTTTGTTTTTTCGATCCCTTGCTTTACTTCTTTATATGCTGGTGGTAGCGTTTCAATGGTCGGTAACATCGGGTCGATTGGTACTTTTATTAAGTACCTGTTGCTTTTGCTCTTCCTCCCTGACAAAGTGTTAGGTTTGAAGGTGAAACGGCTGTCAGATTTTCTACCAGACACCTAGTCTAACTCAGAGGTGAGCAAACTTTTTAGTCTGTGCCGCTCTGCCTGCTCTCCTCCCCTGCTCTCCCCTCTCCCCCCCACCCCATAACTTTTCTCCGGCATCATTATACTCCGCGTTGCCACAGTGACACATCACCAGAAGCCGCCAGAGACAAGGTGTAAGGGATATATAGAGGTCTTGCGCGCTCCTGCGGCATTCAATTTAAATGTTATGGGGAACAGCGCAAGACCTTTGTAAGCACCGCGCCCCCCCGTTTACACACCTCTGGTGTAGCTCCGCAGAACCTTAAAAAAGAAGAGAGATACCGTCAGCAGCTTAGGAATTCCACTGAGCTGGAAATAATGTGGTTCGGCTCCAGAGAACTCCTGCTTCCCAACTCAAAGAAGAAAACTCCTTTACTATCACAATGTGTGTCTGTCCTGGCAGCGAACTGGTATACAGGTATCACTAGCTGCAATAGTCAATATGGCCACAATAACTCATATGGACAAAGAGTTGGGAATTGCTTGAATGTTGCATGTGGCATAAAATACCATTCATACAGCTAAAACTTGTTATTTTCATTGTTCCCTTTATTTTAGAGTACTTTCAACTGTGATGTCAAATTTAATGTTACAAACAAGGCGATTAAAGTCCACTCAATTCCCCAATGCTTCGAAATTATGGTAAATACCTTATTTTCCTACTTTTGTTCGTTCATTTTAGTTCCTTTCAAACGTATGACTAAGCAAAGGAATGAGGATATCAAACTATAATAAGCCATTTATTGTTTATATTTTGGTAACAATGTTTTCAATGTGCATTCCCAATTTGTAACATGTAGCCCGAGCTGCAGTAAGGTGAGAGTTTCGCTTTCTAGCATTTTATTGGAGATGTGTTAATATTTTTGCAATTTTAGAGAATATCAAAACCACAGTAAGAAATATGTTTTTTCTAGGGGCCGATATAAAAGCTTAGCGAAGAAAGGCCCAACATCCCTAAAGTCACATTGTCAAAAACAGAGACATTTGCAGTTTTTAGAGAAGGAAATAGCAGCGATTTTAATGGTCCCAGCAAAACAGAAACAGAAAACTACTCAAGGATTTCACAAAGAAGTATGTGATCGGAAAGAAAAAGCAAACAAATGACAATTACAAATTTAGATTGGCAGGTGGGGACTGCACCTTTGATGTAAAAACAGTTTTAATTTAATTGTAAAGAGGACATGTTACATTTCGGTTAGAACTCATCTTACATTTGTTCCAATGTATACCGTGGGCACTACGTGAAATACATTGTTTAAATATTCATATTTTAATAATTATAGCCATAATATACATGTGCAATAAAAAAGTAATTGTGTATTTCATATTCTTATTCTAGTACATGTCAACAGGTTACACAAGGGGACTTACACCTCTCCGCATGGTTTTAGAAAGGCCCAAACATCTAGTCATTCCTGGCCGTCCTCAATTGCAATCCAGAGGACCTACTGGTCCTAATCCTAAAGAAGAAGACAAGCATGGAAGAAAGGATAAAAAAGAAAAAAGACTCAAAAAACACAAAGGATGCAAAAAACATGATCATAAAAAATGTGACTCTTCTGAAGAATTTAAAGAAGCCGACAGAAGGAAAACAGAAGTAACAGTCAAACCTATAGTGCATGAAATCCCGCAGGTGCCTAAGACAACTTCGCAAACAGATGAGGTGTTAGTGACAACACAACAGTCACATAATTCCGGTCATGTTCTTGGGGAATCAGCTACTCCATCCATACAGGGGCCCCAAGGTCCTCCATTATTCCCCAATATTCCAACAGTGACAGAGGATAATGGTAATGTTCCAAATAGTCATGAGGATGTTTTGTTGGACCTACCAGAGGCACCAAAATGTCCTGGGAAAACCTGGAAAATAATAGTGTTGTAACCAACGTTACCAGCACTTCCAACTCTCAAACCACTTACATTTGAAGACCGGCAGATTGCTACTGAGGATATAACAACTCCAGCAGCTCTAGGAACAGAAAAGAGAGGCTCCTCCACCCCACCCCAATCTCTGCTTTTTAGCGATGAAGACCTACTCTAGATGCCCTGCTGTCCTAATTTTAAAACAATTGTCTGATTAAATGTGGTATGAAATTGTCAGTACGTAATTCAAAGGTTTAAGTTTCAAATTTGATATAAAAACATGGCAAAATATATTTGCACAGTTTCTTGCAACATATATATTATGAAACAATTTAAAATGTTAAATGTTAATTGAAATATCTGCACACTGATGTATCATCTTTGTGTCTTACCATGTTCCTAAAAGTGGTACATAAAATAAAATGAATGCTTGATTTATTTAAGAGTTTATTCTACCTAAGGCAGCAAAGTAATATTTCATTAAGAGATTTTCATTGGCTTCCCTCCTGTGGTCTTTTCCTGTTTTCTCTGTTATAAGTGAAAATTAACTTTGTGATACACAAAGGTGTCTACCAAGACAGAACACAGGCATAATTCAATGTGTATCCATCTGTGATATACACATATACTGTACGAAGAGCAACAGGGAGTAGGAACACTCCTTTTTAGGTAGAATCCATTAATAGCAATGACGTTTTTTTAATTGAAAAAAGTAACTACCAATTTTAATGACAGAAAACATATGTCTTTACTGTTGTATCAATCACAGCCTGCAGCGAATGACACAGAAGATTGTAGTAAAAATAATAGCACATCAGGGCAGAGCAGAACGTGATTTTACAGGAAAGGAACAGAAGAGGAGGACTCCTCTATCATTCTGTCATCAGTGACATCGCGATCACTCTAGTCCTGGGACCCAGGAAATCAGTCTGTGGCCCTCATCACGTGATTGCGACTGTCGGATGGGGCTGGGGTACTCTGGTGTCGTGGCCCCTCCAGCAGTCTAAGGGTTAAACTATGCTGATCAGGGCACTATTGTACGGATACAACCACTGACTTCAATGGGAGCTTCCGTGCTTTCGGCCCTATCAAAGTTTCAGGAATAATCTCCTGAGTGTCAGTGTATTTGTAAGTGTGCCTCAATCAGTATCAGTATGCCTATATGTATAGGTTTTAACACATAAATGAATGGCTGACAAAGTCAATATGTCATTCACAGAAAGTACATGAAATTATGTACTTTTTGTGAATGACAGATTGACTTTGTCAGCCTTTCATGTATGTGTTAAAAAACCTATTAACTTCAGAACATAGGTAGCACCCATTTTTGAAAATAATGATATAATATCAATAATAAATAATTGAGTGAGCGGTGTGCTCTGTTTTGTGTTTATTCCTATATGTATATCAGTGAATGTGCACTGTGGGGTTAAAGGGTTTAGGTGTGTTCTTTAGAGCTCAACAAAATGCTGACATTATAGGAGTTACATTGATATAGACTTCTTAGAGATTGCTCCTTTTTTTTTATTTTAACATTATTTTATTCAGAAAAAATACAGAACAAAAGAAAAGGAGAGAGGAATACATCATAAGATTACGTTGAAGGACATTACTTTTGCAGGATACACAGATCCTGAGTTGACTCTCTGACAATATAACCTAGACAAATATTTTGATCCTCAGACCGGTCAGGAAAGGGAAAAGGAGAAAAAGAAAACAAATAGGGGTTCTTGGGAAGCCTTTACTATAATAAGTAATAGTTTGTTCGTGTATAGCGCTTTTAGTTTCACATATCACTTTACAGAGACATTTTGCAGACACAGTCCCTGCGATCTTACAATCTGTGTTTTTGGTGCCTGGGGCACAGGGAGATAAAGTGACTTACCCAAGGTCACAACGAGCTGACACCGGGAACTGAACCAAGTTCTCTTGCTTCAAACTCCGTGCCAATCACTCTTTACTCACTGCTCCTTCTCCCATACTATCCAAAGAAGAGGTCGATACTCTGGGCCAGGATGTAGCTAAGTAACTTTTTTTAGCATTTAATTTATCCAGGGATCCCATTTGCGCTTTGGTGAGTTAAAAAAAAAAAAGTTTGAAGCAGGGGGTCTGCGGAGATAAACTGCATTCATTTTAGCTCTCGGGACCCCCTGCTTCTTGGGATACAATAGGAAGCTACAACATCACCCCAGTACCACAGCAAAAGCAGCATACTGCCTCTGCTGCTGAGCCTTGTTGTGCAGGTCTTTCTTTTAGTACTCCCATGCCAGGCAACAGACATAATGGAACAGTAAGTATCATTGTGTTCTCCTAGATGGACATTGTCACAGGAGACCAGGCATTTACGTCTTTTTACCAGGATCATACATTGAGCAAAACAGGTAAATGAAATAAATTGTAAATTTGTAAAATTGTAAATTTATTCACAGGATGTTACACAAACTACATAAAAGGCACACTTACTTGGGAACTGGGGTAAAAAACTAGACTCTCCTAGGTGCAAGGAATACTACATAAGGATTTGCCCCTGAGACTTAGCCTGCAATGTACAAGAACTGAAATCAGCCTGCAGTTCCAGACGCCACCCCTTCCCTCTCTCCAGAGGTCTGGATTTTAAATCACTGGACTTGGTGCTTAGAATCTGCAAATCTGATTGACTATGTGGTTTATAATACTTCTGAGTTACATTCACAGAACCCTGCAGCCTATCTGGGCGTGGGAAAATGTCTCACCAGGCAATCAGAGCAGGGCTCATCTGGCTGATGATGTCAGAGGCAGGGGGTGAGTTGAGCCAGCTCAGGACGCCCTCTGGGCAGGACATATTTTCTGGCCAATAGGAAAAGCACCATCTTTTCCTTAGCCAGCCCATTGCCTCCCGCTGGACAGGCGCCACTGAGTCTAGCAGACCAGGGGGTCTCTGTTCTCTGGACCCAGTACTCCGCCCCTGCCCCGTCCACTTAGCATTCCGACACCTCTCAACATCCTGTCTCCTCTTTCATCTACGGATTCTATGCAGACTTGCTGGCACCTTAAACATGTGCCCAGTCTGACTGCATTGAGCCTTATAGTAAATGTAAAAACACCATATGTCATATTTTATTACAGCATACATTTTGGGGTACCTCATATTCAGTTGGGGCACACACAAACCCAATACAGGTTCTGGGACACCTTGGCACTAATTGGTGTACATCCCTTAACCTAGGGATTCCCTCAGCTACAGGGATACTTTTCATCCCTGTGACTCATTTTACTGTGCACAAAGCACATATGTACTTAACACACTTTGTTAATAAAATATATCCCCTGGTATGGGGAATAGAATAAAAAATAGAATAGAATAAAAAGCTGCACTTTTTTTTTCACTATCCATATTCCCCACACACTATTGCATAGACTTAGTATGGATTCTAAGAATCCCCTCACAACCTTATATGTATGGTTGGAGCACCTCGGAACACCTATACCGGTTCTGGTTGACCTGGGCATTTACTGGGTATCCCCATTAACCTAGGGACTCCTTGACTTTTTCAGGGACACCTCACATCCCTATGCCCCTTTTACCTTTCTGGTCTGTGCGGAAGCAGGGAACCCCTAGGGGTTGAGTCACGAAAGCATTTTCAAGGGGAGATATTGCCTGTACAATGTGCCTCATGATCCCAGGGTACATTTTTGGGGTATCCAGCAACTCTGCTACCTAGGCACATTCTGATAACACTTTCTCAGCAAACCCCCCTTGAAACTCATACCGTAGCAATCTCTGCTTGCTAGCACTCCTGGAAAGGTAAAAACACATCAAATACTTTATTGTCGCACAATACATTTTATGCATTACACAGTACTGGGCTCAAGAACTGACTCTTCTTGAACCCTTATTATGGATTAGGGGTAACCAAATGGGCTTAGACATTTATTTGAGAGCCTGGTCACACCCCTACCATCACAGACATTGAAAGACATACTTGACCATCACAACTCATTCTTCGAAGTTCACTCTGTCTCTTCTCTACTTTCTCTCTCCATGTTGTTTGAATTTATCACCAGTTCCTTGATACCTTTGCTTCCTGGCTCAAATTTCCCGGAAGGGGAGCAGCGCAGCAGTCCCCACAAGCAAATGTTAACAAAATAACCATAAAGTGTGATTATGCATACATGAACATCATTATTACTCAAACAACTATCATTTGTATTATTTGGTTAAATATCCATCTGTTTATAAGAGAAAGAAGAGTAGGGAGTAGAGATTGGAAAAGGGAGAGAGCATACTGTTTTATTTAGACACCCGGAATTAGGTTGTCAATAGCTTATTTTTGGTATTTTATGGCGGTTATGTCAATTTTGTTACTGTATTGACTTTTTTTGCTATGTAGCATGGGGCAGTTCTTTAATGGAGAATACCTTTTGAAAATTTGTGCAGGAATCCCTTAGGAACGCTGTTAGTTTTTCCATTTTAAGAGAGTACCAAATTCTTGTTTTAATCTGATATAGAGAATAAAATTATATATATGATATCCTTTTATTTAAATAAACATGTTCTTTTTTCTACCATTAGCCTCCTCCAGTTTTGCTGGCAGTGCACTGCCTTTGTTCATCTACTTAATCTGATATAGGACTGGCAGAGCTGGGCTCATTAATTTCTCCGCTATGGCACAGCGTGTTGCTGTCATTATATGAGATATCAATTTATTTTGGTGTCTGTCAATACCTTCCTGAGGTCTGTTTAGAAGACACGACCAAGGATCGAGGGGGAAAGGAAAGACCAGTACTTTTTCCACCAGTCTGTGCGCCTTTTTCCATACCACCTCAGGGCATAGCCACCACATGTGGATGAATGAGGCTCACTGGCCACAACCCTTAGGCTATGGGGGAGGTCCCTGGGAACATTCTTGCCAGACGCACTTGGGTTAAATGCCACCTGTATAATACTTTATACGCATTCTCTATAATTTGCATGCATATGGAGCACATGGCCACCGCCGCCCCAAATATCTCTCCCCATATTCCAGGGTCCAGCGCCTGGTTCAGATCTTTCTCCCATTGTAAAATAAATGGAAATTCACTTTCTGGGGGTGGAAGAAAGATTGAGGTATAGATGGTCGAGATTGTCCCTTTTTGAGTTGGGGCGACGTTACATAGACTCTCTGCTAGAGTTACGGGTGGTCGTGGTGGGCTCACACGTTGGGCAAAACCTTTTATGTGAATGTATCGAAATATCTCACTCTTCGGGATTCCACATAGTTCCATAAGGGAGGCAAAGGAGAGGACCTTGGCTTTGTCCAAACCATAGACATGGTTTTTAATGAAATTAAATAGTAAGGTAGTGTCCAATATAAATATAATTTTATTGCTTGATTTGAAATGATAGATTTGATTTATTGTCGGATGTTATAGTTTGACTGCCCAGTTGCTCACCTCTATTTAACCAATTATGTATGTATATATGTATATCTTTATTTGTATAGCGCCATCCATGTACATAGCGCTTTACAACATTAATATATGTGACATAAAACTAAGAGACGTAATGTAAATAAGCACCACCGACATAAAAGTACACATAAGTTCCTGCCGCGAAGAGCTTACAATCTAAGTGGTAAGTAGGACGAATTTACAGCGACAGTAGAAGCGTGTTATGGTCATTGTGTCTGCAAGGGGTTAGGGTAAGTGCATATGTGTTTCTTCTATTAACACCTCCTCCTCTATTGATCTCTCTGCGGGGGTACCCCAGGGCTCTGTCCTGGGACCTCTTCTCTTTCTCTCTCTAGGTGACTGTAACAGGGGACTTATCCCTGTTCAGTAATGTGCCTTTAATCTAGCAGTGTGGTGGTTAACTGCTGGTAGTTAATTACTAAACACCACCTGCCTGATTTAGATTGCTTACAAAAGCCTGTCTGTTCAGACAGGAAGGGACTCCTTAGCTCACTTGTGAGCTGACCTTTGGAGACACCACATGTCTTGAGCTCTGCCAGAAGACACAGCAGAGCTGATTTCAAGACACAGGGAAAACTTCTAAACCTGGATGCTGATATTTTCTGTGCACACACGGGTTCGGTTCCAGGAGAGCAGAGAAGCTTACTCTACAGCAGCTAACAGATAAGACTTTCATTATTAAGAGACTTATTAGATATGCTTATTCATGCTATGTGTTTGGGGGCTTGGAGAAATGCTTGACTTAGGGAGATGTGAATTAATTGCATAGTGTTTCACTAGAAATACTCCCAAGTGAATATAAGCTTTGTTCCCCCCCCCCCCCTGTGTTTGAATGGATTTCCTGATGAAAAGGAAAAGGCACAATAAAGCCTTATTATAATTTCACCTTATAAAAGCCTCCAAATTGTGTACCTCTGTGAACGTCCGTCTACAGTGACCTAATAACATCTTTTGGGTTTAAATATCACGACACACAAATGTACTTTTCAACACCCGACCTTATACCTGCTGTACAAACCAAAGTTTCTGAATGTCTCTCTGCTATATCATCCTGGATGGCCCTCCCTCGCTTTAAACTCAACATGGCTAAAACAGAGCTCTTCATACTTCCTCCCAAATCTGGCCCTACTACCTCCTTCCACATTACTGTTGGAACTACGATCATTCATCCAGTAGCCCAAGCACGCTGCCTAGGGGTCACACTCGACTCCTCTCTCACATTCGCCCCTCACATTCAAAACATATCTAAAACCTGTCGCTTTTTCCTCCGCAATATAACAAAGATACGCCCTTTCCTCTGTTGCTCGACTGCTAAAACTCTGACTCAGGCTCTCATTCTCTTCCGTCTTGACTACTGTAACCCCGGCCTTCCTGCCTCTCACCTGTCTCCCCTTCAATCTATCCTAAATGCTGCTGCCAGAATCACTCTACTCTTTCCTGGATCTGTCTCAGCAACTCCCCTCATGAAATCCCTCTCCTGGCTTCCGATCAAATCCCGCATCTCACACTCCATTCTTCTCCTCACTTTTAAAGCTTTATACTCTTCTGCCCCTCCCTACATCTCAGCCCTAATTTCTCGTTATGCACCATCCAGACTCTTGCGTTCTTCTCAAGGATGTCTTCTTTCTACCCCCTTTGTATCTAAAGCCCTCTCCCGCCTTAAACCTTTTTCACTGACTGCCCCACACCTCTGGAATGCCCTTCCCCTCAGTACCCGACTAGCACCCTCTCTATCCACCTTTAAGACCCACCTTAAGACACACTTGCTTAAAGAAGCATATGAATAGCACTGTGGATATTCTGAACTCATGATACATAAAGCTTGGCCCCTTGCAGAGGCACTTACCAGAACCCCCTCCTACTGTACGTTCTCCCTACCTACCAATTAGACTGTAAGCTCCTCGGGACAGGGACTCCTCTTCCTTAATGTTACTTTTATGTCTAAAGCACTTATTCCCATGATCTGTTATTTATATTATCTGTTATTTATTTGATTATCACATGTATTACTACTGTGAAGCGCTATGTACATTAATGGCGCTATATAAATAAAGACATACAATTCAATACAATATGAGATTTACTGTGTAGTACTAGTCAAAGGATGCCCAAGAGACAAGAGGTCAGTTTATCAAAGTGCACCAATGCAAAATGGCAGCAACATTTTTATAAAAATAAGATTAAACATTTTATCAAAAAGTTTCCAGTGAAAGTAGTGAAATATTTTCCTTTGCACCAATTGGTTTTCTACCGTCAACCTTTTCATTAAAAGCAGTTCTCAGTATTAGCAATAAAATACACAATACAGGCACTACATGCTATTTATTTAGTAATGGACTTGCATGTACAGTATGTATGTGAAAAGAATATCATTTTGCCACATTCACCCTGATAAATGTTCCCTTTAACCAATGCAAGTCAATGGAGATAAATAGATATTCCTCTTTTCCCTTCCACATGCCTCTGACAGGTGTTCCTCCATGATTAATCAGTATGCTCTTAACATTTCAATATTAATTCTTTCTTGCCATATGAAGTAACGGGGACAACCTTCATGGATTACACTTTATCTAAAGTCCATTTGGATAAATCTGGTCTGTTTGCTTTGCTGACATTGTGTAACATCTGTCGTCATCAGAATCTCTTGACCTTTCTCTGCCCAAACAAACATGTTTGCTTTCTAACTCATCCTTACTGTTGTCTGATATTTGCACATTCACATTCTCCTGAGCAGTCCCCACTATTGCAGCGGATTCTTGGTAGCAATGTGGCTTACGGTCATCTTGCTGCTTTGCTCCCAATTTATCTTGGGTGCTGCAAACCAAGCTTTAACCTTCGATGCAGACTGCGATGGCAAAGACATTTTTGACGCAGTGGACGTAGCGTTGAGGCATTACAATGATGAAAAACAAGATGGCAACCAGTTTATTCTGCACAGGATCACAGAAGCCAGGACAAGGGTAGGTGAAAATGATGTTTGTGATAATGTTAGTCTATGGCTGAGCTCATTGTCCAACATGTACAAGCAACCATGAGGTCGATGTCTTAATTTCTATTGTTTGTATTGGGGTTAGGGAAATTTATTCTGGTAGAAAGAGGAAAATAGTACATTACCTCAGTAATCAAAGTGCCCTAATAATATTTGGGGTTTCTTGTGCCTAAATTGTGGCAAAGATCTGTGAAGTTGATATTAGAAGGTTTTATACTCTAAAGACAGCTCTTTAATATAAATGCTTTATGTTAAAAAGTAGTGGTAATAAATCCCCCTAAATACTGTACCATACATCTACTATTGATTGTCTCTTAGAGTTGGGAAGAGTTGGCACTTAGAGCCACTACCTTTAAAAACCTTTTATTTGCAAATGTTCACTGTTTTCACTCTTCGTGTTTTTTTTGTTTTATATGCAGAAAAGTTTTATTACTAATAAGATAACTAAAATAGAAACCTTTACATATCTTGTTATAACATTAGCTTTAATTTAGGAATCCAAGCAATCTGTAACCTACATCTGTCTCACTGGGCTCCTGTCTGTGGATGCAATTTCAATATGTTACACTCTGGTACTTGTAGATATAAAGATACGTTCTATATTAAAATACAGCTTCTCTGGTCAAAAGAAATACAACATACAGTACGTGGTGACCTCCTTTCATGTGAAGGTCGTACAGCTTCTCATTATTAAACAAAGGTTGTTACTTACATACTATGGTATTCAGGACTGACGCTTTCTGGCATATGCTCATGTTATGTGCCGGGCCAGAGGTCATTATATATATTGCTCTCTTTTCCATTTGAATCTATTCTCTTATTGTTACCGTGTTCACTGCACCTTCCCGATGGATACCTTTTACATGCTTGCTGTTTGAAACCATAAAGATTTCACATGGCTGTCTTCCTGTACCTCTGACAAGAGAGGGGCAAATCCGCCCAAATCCATTTCCCAGATTTTTTTGCCTTTTCAACCCAAAATCCGTTTTTGGAGTGTAAAATCTGCAAACGGATTTGGTCGGTTTCAATCCACGGATTCCTCAAAAACCGCAAATGGATACAACCGTGGATGGATTGGTAGAATCCAATCCTCAGATTCCGCAATCCGTTGGCGGATTGCCAATGGATTGCTGAACTCATTCTTTCCCGTCTTGATTACTGTAACCTCCTGCTGTCCGGCCTTCCTGCCTCTCACCTGTCTCCCCTACAATCTATCCTAAACACTGCTGCCAGAATCACTCTGCTCTTTCCTAAACCTGTCTCCGCGTCTCCCCTCCTGAAATCCCTCTCATGGCTTCCGATCAAATCCCGCATCTCACTCAATTCTCCTCCTCACTTTTTTTTTTTTTTCCAAAAGTTTTTTATTAGGCATTGCTTGAAATACATTGTATACATAGCAGACATCATATTGCCTAATACAGGTTTTCTTGTTTTAATGACAGTAAGAGGGAAAGACTCAACGCACCCCCGACCATCAAACGTGGGTCGGCAGGGTTGGCGTGAGGACGGAAACAGAAAGTGGGGGGGAGAGTGGGGGGGGATCTCCTCCTCACTTTTAAAGCTTTACACTCTTCTTCCCCGCCTTACATCTCAGCCCTAATTTCTCGTTATGCACCATCCCGATTCTTGCGTTCTTCTCAAGGATGTCTTCTTTCTACCCCCTTTCTATCTAAAGCCCTCTCCCGCCTTAAACCTTTTTCACTGACTGCCCCGCACCTCTGGAATGCCCTTCCCCTCAATACCCGACTAGCACCCACTCTATCAACCATTAAGACCCACCTTAAGACACACTTGCTTAAAGAAGCATATTAATAGCACTTTGGATAATACTGGACACATGATACATAAAGATTAGCCCCCTGCAGACGCACTTACCAGAACTCCCTCCTACTGTCTCTGTACGTTCTCCCTACCTACCAATTAGACTGTAAGCTCCTCTGAGCTTAATGTTACTTTTATGTCTGAAGCACTTATTCCCATGATCTGTTATTTATATTATCTGTTATTTATTTGATTACCACTTGTATTAGTACTACTGTGAAGCGCTATGTACATTAATGGTGCTATATAAATAAAGACATACAATACCCACAGATTGGATTGTTCAAATCCATCCACGGTTGCGGAATTCACGTAGTGTATTGGTAATTAAAATTAAAAATCCACATAATGCAAATCGCCTTTTTTGAGATTGATCCGCTGAAAACCGCAGACCAAAGGAACCGGCCGATCCAATGCAGATCCAATTCCACCCCAAAAATTCGCCCATCTCTACCTCTGACATGTCTTGTGGGCAGAACTCCATAACTGTATATTCAGCCAAAAACTACAGGCGCGCTTATAGTATGTGATGGCGTCCTAGAGGTGTTGGGTACATTTTATGAAAGTTCTTCTGATTTGAATATGTACAGATTCCTTAAACAAGTCTTTGGGGATCTAACAGGCACCGAAGAAAGCAAATTGTTATTAATAAATGTTTTGAAAGCATCAAAATATTTGTTTGATTCGATTTGCTTGTGGAAGCCAATTGTACTGTTACGTTTTTCACAAGCAGTTGTTTTCTGGTCGACGACTACAGGGGAATGAAACCATTATTTGATTGTTTTAAATCAGAAATACTTTTTTAGATTAATTAAATCATTTGGACTTTTTTTTACAAGGCATATCTGATGTATTTTGGTGATAAGAGTGTATGCCAGTCCTCAAAGCCCCAGGTAAATTATCAGCTCAGCTAAATCTTTTCTTTGCACAGTAATTCTGATGCCATCATTCGTCAGACAGATAAACATAAGAGAAGCTGATCTGCCTGCACCCCGCATCCCGACAGCAAGTGATACCCACTCATTATTCAGATGTTAGTGATAAGCAGTGTTTTTTATTAAGATAGATGGTGCCGGTATCCGGCTGCAGGGGAAAGTGCGGGCTTCTTACCTTCTCCTGCTCCTCGCGCGTCGTTGAGTTGTTGTGATGTCATGACGCTGTCACATCATGGCAATGTGGCGCCATGTGATATCACAACATCAGTTGATGCAGCGTAGTTGTATTGTATGTCTTTATTTATATAGCGCCAAAAGTGTACTCAGCGCTTCACAAAGAATACCGTACAGGAAATTTTAAAAATACAATAAGTGCAGCAAAAATCAGACAATGGGAAAGGAAATTCCTACCCCGAAGAGCTTACAATCTAAGAGGTTTGAGGGGAAATTTACAGAGACAGCACGTGAGGGAATAAGTGCTGTAGATGGGTGTGCTTGGCCACAATGGGTGGTATAAGTGACTGTGGGACAATAGCCATGAGTGCAGGCTATTGGGATGCTTGATTTGTGGGGCAAGTTTCTAGTTGTGCCGAATCTTCATCAAAACCAGTAGATGCCGGAGATGAGGAGCCAGGAGGAGAAGGTAAGAAAAAAAGGTGATGGTAGGTACTGTACTATCACAACAAAAAGCCCTGGAAATAAGTAAAACTGTTATTTTCATGGTTCTAATAACCAATTACAACTAAAAAGTTGTTTAAAAACATTGAACATTGTATATTGAACATCCCCAGTGAATGGATGTTAGTGACACATTCTTACATTGCTGTCTCTTAGGGGGTTATTCATTTAACAGTGATAGTTACAATCTGGGCATTATTTCCATGGAATCTTCCATGCCCTCGTGCCCTGATCAGCACTATCACAGTTTAATGAATAACTCTTTAGTGTCAGTATAGCGCCTCTTTTACCATAACTGCGCCAGCTTGTGTTGTAGGGAGGAGATACATGACGTGAATATTAGAATTGTGCTAGATCTGCACCTTAGACTTTAGAAGAAGGAATCCCTTACTGCACATTTACAGCTACAGAATAACTGAGCTATTGAACAGCAAGATTTCCACTTTCTAACCAGCCTGAAAATGACGGTGGAACGCATTATTTTGTCAAGTATGAGATATACGAGAGTTCCTGTGCAGTGAAAAGTGGCAAAGTGTGGCAAGAATGTGACTACAAGCGATCAGAAGCAGTAAGTCCTGGTTAATTACTTTTTACTAATCACTACTTAATCCTAATTAATTAATTTTATTTTCCAGTGACAATCAATTCTTATCATGAGATGTAAATGAGATATGTTTCTGTAGGCATGTTACATTTTTTTAGTGTGCTAAAAAGCACTGTTTAGCTATAGAGAATCGGTTCCAATCCTGTAATTATAAACAAATGATAGAGGCGGGGATACTACTTTCAGATATTCAGTATGACCCTTACCCATTTTCAAGTCTGATTTCATCTTTTTCTGTTTGCCCAGGAGACCGGTGCGTGCTCAGCACATGTTCTAATCAATAAAGAGCTGAAGATCAATGATGTTATTTTTCAGAACTGTAGCTATATTGCAAGTATGTAAATCAGGACATATAAAGAGTGTTTTTAATGATGCCATAAATCTTTTTTCTGGTTATAGTACAGTACTGTATTGCCAAACCTTAAGATTCATGTATTAAGTTAAAAAAAAAAGTGCTGCAGTTTGACATTTCTCAATGAGAATAGGGTTATTGAACTGTACACAATGTTCGTATCCCAGTAGCTATCTACACTATTTCACTTAGTGTTACACGCGGTATCCATAATTAATAAATTATACATAATTACACAGGTTTGTTTAAGAGGTGTCAGCTCAAGTTGCACATGCATTTAATCTTTAATGCCCTGAAAAGCTGTAACCCTTGAGTACTGATGATGTGTCCTGCACTATCTTTGCCCTATTTTCAGTATTAGATCCTCTGACTTATAGTTACTATCCGTGTCGTGGATGCTGGAAACCCATAGATTTCAACAGTGTGGAGTTGTTGCGCATCATGAAATATGCCACCGAAACCATGAACTGGATAGGTTCTCATCCCTTCCACTTTGACCTTGAGGAGATGAAGGCTGCATCTAGGCAGGTCTGTACATCTGATAGCAGGGATTTGCTACCATATCCCACAAGTCACAGGGGCATGTACTGTATATCAAGATGGACAAAACATTTTGGTCTACCTCAATTTAATGCAAAAATAAAATAACACTGCATCGGTTATAGGAGCACATTTTAATACATCTCTGTTATGGCACTGACTATATCCCCCCTTAACTCCTCCTATGGCCAATTCCCAAAACACTCACTGGCACAAATGGAGCAAAGAAAACTTAATACATTAATGCAAAGTGAAACAATGTCAAAATTATGCAATTTGCACCTGTTTCTGAAGCAATGCTCCATTTGCAACATGTAATGCATACAGTATACTCCACACACAGGACATTTAGTTAAAGGACTATCCCAGCAAAACTCACATTCTTCATTGTGTTCCAGGTGGTGTGTGGATGGAATTATAAAATGGTATACACCGTCAGACAAACAAACTGTTCGAAAAGTGAATTACCTGACCTGACACCACAATGCAAGATTGATACAAATGGGGTAAGTGCTCTCTTTGTTATTTGTTACTAGCTGAGAGACCAGGCGTTGCCCGTGAGTTAAATTTCCCGCTAGGAAAAGGGGGGGAAAGGGGGGGAGGGACAGTGGACAGGAGGAGGGGAGGGGGGGAGGGACAGTGGACACGAGGAGGGGAGGGGGGGAGGGACAGTTGACAGGAGGAGGGGAGGGGGGGAGGGACAGTGGACAGGAAGAGAGGAGGGGGGGAGGGACAGTGGACAGGAGGAGGGGAGGGGGGAGGGACAGAGGACAGGAGGAGGGGAGGGGGGGAGGGACAGTGGACGGGAGGGAGGGGGGAGACAGTGGACGGGAGGGGGGGACAGTGGACGGGAGGGGGGGACAGTGGACGGGAGGGGGGGGGACAGTGGACGGGAGGGGGGGACAGTGGACGGGAGGGGGAGGACAGTGGATGGGAGGGGGGGGACAGTGGACGGGAGGGGGACAGTGGATGGGACCCCCCCCCAATGCGTAGCTCCGGAGTGTCTGACACACACACAGTGACTCACACACACACAGTGTCACACACACAGTGTCACACACACACACATTGTCCCCCCCCCCTACACACACACACATGAGACACACACACGGTGTCACACACACACAGTGTAACACACGCACACACAGTGTAACACACACACACACACACACACACACATTGTCACACACACACACACACACACACACACACACACACACACACACACACACACACACACACACACACACACAGTGACACACACACGTCAGCTCGAGGGAGGAAGGGGGTCCTTCCGGGCGCCGCCATCTTTGGCGCCCCGCGTGGCATCTGCAGGCTGCCTGCCCACCGAGGGGGAGGTTAGTGGAGCACCGGGGTGGAGGTGAGCGGAGCACCGGGGGGGAGCAGAGCAGGGAGCTGAGCGGAGCACCGGGGGGGAGCTGAGCGGAGCACCGGGGGGGGGAGCTGAGTGGGGAGCTGAGCGGAGCACTCCCTCGCGAGGGAGGAAGGGGGTCCTTCCGGGCGCCGCCATCTTAGGCGCCCCACGTGGCATCTGCAGGCTGCCTGCCCACTGCCTGTCGGAGCACCGTGGGGGGGGGGGTGAGCGGAGCACCGGGGGGGAAAAGAGCGGGGAGCTGAGCGGAGCACCGGGGGGGAGGTGAGCGGGGAGCTGAGCGGAGCACCGGGGGGAGCTGAGCGGGGAGCTGAGCGGATCACCGGGGGGGAGCTGAGCGGGGAGCTGAGCGGAGCACCGGGGGGGAGGTGAGCGGAGCACCGGGGGGAGGTGAGCGGAGCACCGGGGTGGAGCTGAGCGGAGCACCGGGGGGGGAGCTGAGCGGAGCACCGTGGGGGAGCTGAGCGGGGAGCTGAGCGGAGCACCGGGGGGGAGCTGAGCGGGGAGCTGAGCGGAGCACTGGGGGGGGGGAGCTGAGGGGGGGAGGTGAGTGTGATGGGGGGTGGGAGAGGACAGAGAGAGAGAGAGAGAGAGAGAGAGAGAGAGAGAGGTGTGTGTGTGTGTGTGTGTGTGTGTGTGTGTGTGTGTGTGTGTGTGTGTGTGTGTGTGTGTGTGGTCACTCCGCCTCAGGCCAATCAGAGGTGCGGGGGCGGGCGGGCCAAGGGACCAATGAGATTTCCCCTAGGGACACAGGAAGATGCAGACAGGCATACAGTGCTTTCACAAATATATAATAAGATGTTTTGTGATATTAGGATTCCCTATACCAGGGGTGCGCAAACTGGGGGACGCAAGATTTTGTTGGGGGGAGGGGCGGCGGTTGCAGAGGCCCGCGCTCTTCCCTGAGGCATTTAAGTTAAATGCCGGGGGTCTGCATGAGGCCTCTGCAACCTCAACTTACCGGGGTTCTGTAGCCTCCTGGAAGCGTCGCCATGGCAACGCTGCGTCAAATGACACTGTGGGGTCATGTGACGTGCACGTCGCCATGGTAACGCATTGTCAAATGCCGCTGCAGGGTCACATGATGTGACGTCACATGACCCGCAGCGTCATTTGACGCTAGGTCACAGAAGGGGGGGCGCGAGAGCTGGGGCTGTCGCACATGGGGCGGGGGGGGGGGTGGGGCGCAGCTCCAAAACCTTGCGCTCCCCTGCCCTATACCAATGTCTTTAAAAAGCTTTCATGGTTAAAAGCTCCCATCTTGAAAATCCTATAGCTGCGTCCAGGGTGAGGAGACGCACGCGTGCTCACGCTCGGCGCATTCAAATAACTTTTAATTGATGCAAGCTTCCAAAGTGCCGCTTGGTGCGCGCATGCAGGTGTGCTCAGGCCGGACCGGTGCTCGGAGAGACAGTAATTTGTTTTCCCGGAGCTATGGCGCGTTACGTGACCAGGTAAGGGCCAATGAGAGCACAGCAGTCACAACAACCAATCTGATGGAGCTGAGGATGTGACATCACGCCCCACTCCATTCTGACACGCCACCTTCCCGTCTGTGGTACGCCCCCTCCCTCCCCCTCGCTCGAGCACGCAGTGAGCAGGACAGCGAATCGCTCCTGCTCGGCCCGACGCTGACATCACGCCTCGTGAGCATGAGCACGCGTCTCCCCACGCTGGCCGCAGCCTAACACACATATTCCAAACGGTTATCAATGTATGAGCAACATATAAAGTCTGTTTCTCTTGATGTTTTGCTAACAATGAAAGCTACCCCTCAGCATATTAAAGCTGCAGTTAAAGCAATATCCTACATGTTTTTTTTTTATAAATAAGTACTGTACTACGAGAAAATACTTTTTTTTAAACAATTTTTAAAGACATTTTTTTATCTATTCTAATGTAGCAAGCAATTTTTTTCTATAGAAACCATTTACAAAGTCACACCTCCTTCCCCTTCTGAGACTCTTGAGCCCTGCCCTCTCTCTAGCAGTGCACCAATTGTATCTAGTGACTGCCTGGTCACATGATCTTGCACACAGAATTTTGTGGCAAAGCTGTTCTGCAGCAATAACTGAATTAAATAACTCAGAGCAAAGCGATCGATTACAGGGAAATGGATCGATCTGCAACTTAGCTAATCACTTGTCAGTGTGCAGATTGTATTAATACACATATTGAATGGAAAAAAATAAACATTTTAAAAACTGCAGCTTTAATCGGCAGTCCAGATTTTGGGGAGCGCCGATATACATGAAAAAATACAAGAAAAACACACAATAGTGCAATATGTCTCTATCAGTATATAGACTCAGTCTTCAGAATCCAGCAGGGTGTGTACTCACATGTCTCCTGATGAAACCGGGAAGCCGGTGAAATGCCTTGAGTGGAAACCGCCTTCACTGTGTAGGACGCCGCACACAGTGTTACTTGTTCTCCTGTCAATCATGTGCGGGAGCTAAGACGAGAGACGAGAGATGCGAGCACAGCTGAGGAGAGGAGTGGTCACCACCCACCAGGACGTATAGGGATACAGTATTTGCCACTGATTTTGGATATGCATAAAAGGAAGGGGAATATGTGAGTACACACCCTGCTGGATTCTGAAGATCGAATCTATACACTGTTAGAGACAATCCACAAAAGGGTTTGAATTTGATTACACATCACAGAACTTTTTGCAAATTGATTATATTTTTATGATTTATTTGCACTGATTAATCCCTAGTGTCCCTGGATACTTTTTTTTCTTTATTATACGAATTGCAATTAGTTTGGTTTAAGCGCCTTTTTGATAACACTTCATTTTTTCACCGGCATATTAAACGGCCAATGAAAGTAATTTATCAAAATGGTTTATCAAAAAAATACACCTGGAAGACTGATAAATGACCCACAGTATATGCCCTGAAGACGTTGCAGCGACACATGTTGTCGCAACGCCATGCAGGGTCACATTGTCATGGCAACGTGGCGCCACGTTACCTTGCTACGACATGTGATGTCACGTTGCCATGGTAACACGGAGCCATCTGATGTCGCGTTGCCATGACCAGACGCTGTAGAATTGGAGATCCCACCACGGCAGTTGTCCCGTCTCTCGCCTTCTGTCGGCGACCCTGCAAAGCATTAACATGCAGATATTGCTTAGCAGAGCCCAGAATCTTGTGCATCAGTCTAAACTTAATATAGCTAGATATATGTGTATACTAGTGTATATTTGACACAATTATTTGCTACCTTCATGCACATCCCAATTACCTGAAGATATAGTCAGTAAAGAATAATGTAAACTGAGAATATAGTAATTCGTAAAGCTATAATCCCATTTGCTTTTTTAAAAAAATATTTTTTTACCTTTTAACAAGTTTGTCCTATTTAGACACAAAACAGCTGAAATAAAAGGTTGTACAATTTAGTTCAATTCAAACATGTACTTTAATTGATAAGATGTGTTTTGGGGAGTTCTGGCAGCAGATTACAAATCTATTACATTTATTTATTTAGCTTTCTGGTAACTGTGAAACTACAGCCTACATAGATCCTGATGATTTCATGCATGTCATTTCTCAAATCTGCAAAACGGATACAGGTAAGAGACAGTGAGAGTACAGAAAATATAATCTTCTGTCCTCGTCTAAAGACATACAGTAAGTGACAAGACCCCACGCTGATCCCCCCATACATCCCACCATTTAGGGAGATCTGCTGGTGCAGGTAGAGCAACATTTCCATGAGTGCTACACCTCTTTACAAGGCACAAGGGGCAGAGCAAAAGAACAATATTGAGTAGAATGATGTTTTGCCACAAGCTCTCCTAGTCCTGAGCCACTGTTAGTGTTACAGTGAATAGGGCCCATATCCTGCTCTATAGAGAGATTCCCATCACTGGAGAAGAAGGCACATTCTCAATAACACCACAGCTTTGCTCAATGCTGGTATCCTGCCCCACCAGTAACCTAAGTTTGGATCCCCTGTGCATTAGACTCCCCATATGTGCATGGGTATGTTTTTGTATGAGTTGTCAGTGATGGCATAACCGATTTTATATTTGAGTGGGTGCATAAGTCAGTCTTGTTGTTAAACAGCCCTGGTGATAGATTTTAAAACACATAGAAGTCAGTGCTAATCAGCGCTAGAGATGCAATTATGGAGGGGTGGGAGATATTACATGTTTCTTTCAAACCCTATAGCAGAAAATGTCCATTCCCATTTTTATATACATAGCCACGTGCACAAGGCACAGACCTTAGAATACCGGTAATATCTGTACAATGTGAGATAAGAGCATGAAACATAACATTATGCAATGAGAAGGAATCACTGTCCCAAAGAGCTTACAATCCAAACTAACATCTGCTGTTCTAGAATTTTGCCTTATCTGTCGTACTAAAGTGGACCCACATGATCCAGAGCTGCGGGATCTATTAAGACAAGTTATCGATGAATATAATTCTGACAATAACCACACAAACCTTTATAACATCTTTAGTGTTGGAAGCGCCACAAAAGAGGTTGGTATACCACGTGTTCCAGTCTAAGTATATTTAAATAATTTGTATATTTCACTTTGTTTTTAGTTACAGTTAGGACAGAACATGCGCGGGAGGGGGTGCGGAAGGGGGGGAGTTGTGAATCCTCTTTGCTCTCCTGCTGTGCTAAGTTCAGTATTTTTTTAAATGTGTGCTTGTATGGGGGTAAATTAGGAAAGGGGAGTATGATACGGAAATATACCTAGAAATAAGATTACAATGTACATTCAAACATTATTTAACATTTCTACTTCTTTGATTAAAACAATCAACCAATCGCCTAATTTTCATTATTAAACATATCACTGACAATTGTTCAATTTATTTCTATGAGAAACCGCAGCTTTTGATGGAAATGCAGTAGGAATTTACACCCCAAGCGTAGTATTAGAAAACAATATTGTACGGGTTGGGAAAAGCATTTGTGTGAGGAATGGAAACGCTTATCTTTTGATATGTTATGAGAACTGATTGCATTAATAAACTACTGTTCTACATATGCACAATTCGATAGTGGGTGTCAAAGAACTATCTATTTGTGATAAATAAGGTAAAGAAAAAGTAAGGTAGAAGTGATACGTTTAACAGCTAACTCGTGTTTAAAAAGAGTGCAAGCTTCCAGGGCCACTAAGTTCTCTTCTAACCTGAAAGCTTGCACTCGTGTTAACCATGAGTCAGCTGTTAAAGGTATTACATCTATCTTACTTGTGTTTGTCTATTCTACGGGCTAACACAGTACCATCCTCTGTTTGGTGGGTAAGGCAATCTCTGTTTGACCACAGGGTGCAGACACTAAAAGACATTAGCACTTGTTAATACCCATTCATCTAATTGGCAATTAATTTATATGTTCATATAAAGCTGTGTTGTCTCTGCGACCAGAGTTAATTCCATGTCATGTTATTTCATCAGTCACACCCTCCTAGCACCAAAATGTAACAAACACAATGGAATATAATCCACTTACTACTTTTTTTTATTGGACATACTTGATGATTTGTATTATTTTATACATTTTTATTCAAGGCAACAAAATATGTAACCAATGCTAACTAACAAAGCATTGCAAAGCTAACTAGCATTTATTTTCACCCTTAAAAGATATCATTGGATGATATTTCACTGGGGTTTTTTGTTTGCCTTCCTCTGGATCAATTTACTGTAAGTACGGATATAGGATAAAGTATCTGTCGTCTAAATTTAGCATAGTTTGAACTTTAATGATGGATGTCTTTTTTCAACCTCATCTACTATGTACACTGGCGACACACTTTATTCGAGCTCGGCTAGTCCCACGAATTCAGGTATACCCGGGTGTATTGAGGTTTGTGACTGTTTTCTGCCCGAGTGCATTGAGGTATTTTCCAGACAGGGATTGAAGCATTTTATTCCCGCTGGCTGCAATACTGCACAGTATATATATATATATACTGCATTACAATTCATGAATTTATGCCATCTGGTAGACACGCGAAGCATTGCAGCCTATTAAATCCTAATCATTATCATTTAACAGATCAGCCGCCCATCAGCCAGGCATGAACCCAGGCTGGGAAGGCAAACGCAACGGGGCTTGTCAGAGGTGAGGAGCGGCGCATTCCAGGTATCTGCCAGGTACATACTGGCTATTTGCTCGAATAAAGTGTGTCGGTGCAGTAACTATGTAAAACATGATAAACATGTATTTGTATTTATTTTACCTCTTTCCTTCTGTGTGGCGTTATTGGGTGAGAAAGGTTTGTACTTTACATCCACAAGCAAAGTGTTACATTTAATAAGGCAGAGGGTGAACATAATTAGGATGATACATCATCGTGTTGTGGACAAATGATACCCATGGGAAGGAAACAGCTGATATGCCGTCTACTACTTATATATATCATCGTTGTATAGGTAAAACTCATTAAGTACATTTTGGGCAAAAGCTCAATAAATGCACTTCCTGACTTGGTATCTTGATCTTGATATTTCTATTGAAAAACTCATTAACTGCTTATTTAGTTATAGTTCAGAGTTACTAAAAAAATAAAACTCTAAGTATTCTTTTCCTCAGTACTCAAACAATGTGGTTAATGACTTTTACCTCCACGACAATATATTTTCTATTCTCAAAAAATACACATTTTCGCTTTAGTGGCGGCGAATTTTTAGTTTTTTTTTTAAATTAAAACCGATTACATTTACTGAAATGTTTACAAGTTTTCTGAGCAGAATGCCTTTTCATATGTGAAAATCCAGCACATTTTGTGGCTGCAGCTTTAACACAAATGTGCTCCTGTTGCTCACAATGCATAACTTTATAAATTACCTGCAGATATACATGGCATGCAAGGCCTCCAGTGAGGGAAACTGAGTCCTCATTTCATAAAAGTCTACGCAGCCTCAGATGCTAAGAGAGAGATTTCCTTCCCAGAGTAAATGCTACAAATGAGCGAATTTAACAGAATTTAGGAGACTGTGAAGGAGATTTCATGTTACAAACTCATGCTTAAAATCAGTCTAATGTGATATTTTTCTCAACATCTTTCGTCTCTCATTCCTTATTTTATAGGGGCTTGGTGGAAAAATGTATGATGTGTCATTTACAATGAAAGAGACCAACTGTACTAAGTCTGTCTATGCCATACTGGAAGATGAGTGTCAGATAAGTGAAAGCAGTGTAAGTACTTGCGACAATGATAATATCATACTTATTTCAATGGCAGACAACAGCTTTCCTGGGGCTCAGGACTAGAGTTTCAGCTGGGGCCTTCCCCCCTGCTGGTGGCCCCCGTCTTTCTCTTACACCCCTTCTAACACTCCCCCCATGTATTTCTCCCCCTTCTCTTTCTTACTCCCCCCTTCTTTAGCTCGCACACTCCCTCCCTCAACCCCCTTCCCCCCACACGCATACACACAAATCTACCCCCCACACACACAATCTCCACAATACCACACACTCCGCCCAGTACAATACCACAATACAACACACTCCCCACAGCACAATACCACAGCACCAAACACTCCCGTCCCAGCACAATACCACTGCCCCCAGCACAATACCACACAACCCCCCTGCAGCACAACAGCACTCCCCCCAGCACAACAGCGATTCTTTTCTTATTTTCTCTGCGTGTCTTCTCCCCGTGTATCTGGGTCTCTCCACTGGTCATTGTATAAATCTGTCATCTAAAAAAGGACCGCCTGATCCTCCTGTCGCGTCACTCACGTCCAGGTCTGATGGGTGAGTGGGTGATGTAAATGAAGGTCTTTCCCATGGGCAATACGTCTGTTGCCTTCTCCGGAAGTCCATCCAATAATACATAGAGTTTGACTCGTAGTACTTCTTATCCCGCTTCAATTATTTTATCTTCCGTTGTATGATTTAGTTCTTGTAGTTGTAGAGGTCTCAAAGATTAATTTCTTAAACTTGTCAATTAGCACCTGTGTCTTTAGTGTTGTCTGTGTTTTTACGATCTCTTGCTATACTTCTTTATATGCTGGTGGTAGCGTTTCAATGGTCAGTAACATCGGGTCGATTGGTACTTTTATTAAGTACCTGTTGCTTTTGCTCTTCCTCCCTGATAAAGCATTAGGTTTGAAGGTGAAACGACTGTCAGATTTTCTACCAGACCCGTAGTCTAACTCAGGGGTGAGCAAACTTTTTAGTCTGTGCCCCTCTGTTTGCTCTCCCCTCTCCCCCATTCCTTTTCTCCGGCATCATTATACTCCGCGTTGCCACAGTGACACGTCACCAGAAGCCGCCAGAGTCAAGGTGTAAGGGATATATAGAGGCCTTGTGCGCTCCTGCGGCATTTAATTTAAATGTTGTGGGGAACAGCGCAAGGCCTTCGTAAGCGCCACGCCCCCGTTTGCACACCTCTGGTGTAGCTTCGCGGGACCTTTAAACAGAAGAGAGATACCGTCAGCAGCTTAGGAAGTCCACTGAGCTGGAAATAATGTGGTTCAGCTCCAGAGAACTCCTGCTTCCCAACTCAAAGAAGAAAACTTCTTTACTATCACAATGTGTGTCTGTCCTGGCAGCAAACTTGTATACAGGTATCACTAGCTGCAATAGTCAATATGGCCACAATAACTCATATGGAGAAAGAGTTGGGAATTGCTTGAATGTTGCATGTGGCATAAAATACCATTCATACAGCTAAAACTTGTTATTTTCATTGTTCCCTTTATTTTAGAGTACTTTCAACTGTGATGTCAAATTTAATGTTACAAACAAGGCGATTAAAGTCCACTCAGTTCCCCAATGCTTTCCAGCAATGGTAAATACCTTATTTTCTTACTTTTGTTCCTTCATTTTAGTTCCTTTCAAACGTATGACTAAGCAAAGGAATGAGGATATCAAACTGTAATAAGCCATTTATTGTTTATATTTTGGTAACAATGTTTTCAATCTGCATTCCCAATTTGTAACATGTAGCCTGAGCTGCAGTAAGCTGACAGTATCGCTTTCTACCATTTTATTGGAGATGTGTTAATATTTTTGCAATTTTAGAGAATATAAAAACCACAGTAAGAAATATGTTTTTTCTAGGGGCCGATATAAAAGCTTAGGGAAGAAAGGCCCAACATCCCTAAAGTCACATTGTCAAAAACAGAGACATTTGCAGTTTTTAGAGAAGGAAATAGCAGCGATTTTAAGGGTCCCAGCAAAACAGAAACAGAAAACTACTCAAGGATTTCACAAAGAAGTATGTGATCGGAAAGAAAAAGCAAACAAATGACAATTAAAAAATTAGATTGGCAGGTGGGGACTGCAACTTTTGATGTAAAAACAGTTTTAATTTAATTGTAAAGAGGACGTTACATTTCAGTTAGAACTCATCTTACATTTGTTCCAATGTATACCATGGGCACTACGTGAAATACATTGTTTAAATATTCATATTTGAATCATTATAGTCATAATATACATGTGCAATAAAAAAGTAATTGTGTATTTCATTTTCTTATTCTAGTCCGCTCCATCATTTTACAATAGGGGACTTTCACCTCTCCGCATGGTTTTAGAAAGGCCCATACATCTAGTAATTCCTGGCCGTCCTCAATTGCAATCCAGAGGACCTACTGGTCCTAATCCTAAAGAAGAAGACAAGCATGGAAAAAAGGATAAAAAAGAAAAAAGACACAAAAAACACAAAGGATGCAAAAAACATGATCAGAAAAAATGTGACTCTTCTGAAGAATTTAAAGAAGCCGACAGAAGGAAAACAGAAGTAACAGTCAAACCTATAGTGCATGAAATCCCGCAGGTGTCTAAGACAACTTCACAAACAGCTGAGGTGTTAGTGACACCACAACAGTCACATAATTCCGGTCATGTTCTTGGGGAATCAGCTACTCCATCCATACAGGGGGCCAATGGTCCTCCATTAGTCCCCCATATTCCAAAAGTGGGAGGGGATAATGGTAATGTTCCAAATAGTCATGAGGATGTTTTGTTGGACCTACCAGAGGCACCAAAATGTCCTGGGAAACCCTGGAAAAGAATAGTGTTGTAGCCAACGTTGCCAGCACTTCCAACTCTCCAACCACTTACGTTTGAAGACCGGCAGATTGCTACTGAGATAAGAACTCCAGCAGCTCTAGGAACAGAAAAGAGCGGCTCCGCCACCCCACCCCTATCTCTGCTTTTTAGCGATGAAGACCTACTCTAGATGCCGTGCTGTCCTAATTTTAAAACAATTGTCTGACTAAATGTGGTATGAAATTGTCAGTACATAATTCAAAGGTTTAAGTTGCAAATTTGATATGAAAACAAGGCAATATATTTGCACACTTGTAATTTCTTGCAACATATATATTATGAAACAATTTAAAATGTTAGATAAATATTAATTGAAATATCTACACATTGATGTATCATCTTTGTATCTTACCATAATAAAATCTTCCTAATAGTGGTACATAAAATAAAATGAATGCTTGATTTATTTATTTATTTACACGTACAGAGTTCATTCTACCTATGGCTTTGTCCCTGCTGGCGCTGAGCACGCTCATGCTTGGAAAGCTCTCCAAGCATGTGCGCCGGGTGTCCTTGAAATTTTCGCAAGCGCTCGCGTTTACCTAAGCGACGAGCGCCGGTGAGCGTGTGTGCTGGGCATATGCGCGAGCGGGGACTTGCCTAAGGCAGCAAAGTAATATTTGAACAAGAGATTGACATTGGCTTCCCTCCTGTGGTCTTTTCCTGTCTTCTCTGTTATAAGTGAAAATTAACTTTGTGATTCACAAAGGTGTCTACCAAGACAGAACACGGGCATAATTCAATGTGTATCCATCTGTGATATACACATATACTGTACGAAGAGCAACAGGGAGTAGGAACACTCCTTTTTAGGTAGAATCCATTAATAGCAATGACGTTTTTTAATTGAAAAAAGTAACTACCTATTTTAATGACTGAAAACATATGTCTTTATTGTTGTATCAATCACAGCCTGCAGCGAATGACACAGAAGACTGTAGTAAAAATAATAGCACATCAGGGCAGAGCAGAACGTGATTTTAACTGGAAAAGGAACAGAAGAGGAGGACTCCTCTATCATTCTGTCATCAGTGACATCGCGATCACTCTAGTCCTGGGACCCAGGAAATCGGTCTGTGGCCCTCATCACGTGATTGGGACTGTCGGATGGGGCTGGGGTACTCTGGTGTCGTGGCCCCTCCAGCAGTCTAAGGGTTAAACTATGCTGATCAGGGCATTTTTGTACTGATACTCCCACTGACTTCAATGGGAGCTTCCGTGCTTTCGGCCCTATCGAAGTTTCGGGAATAATCTCCTGAGTGTCAGTGTATTTGTGAGTGTGCCTCAATCAGTATCAGTATGCCTATATGTATAGGTTTTAACACATAAATGAATGGCTGACAAAGTCGATATGTCATTCACAGAAAGTACTGTACATGAAATTATGTACTTTTTGTGAATGACAGATTGACTTTGTCAGCCTTTCATGTATGTGTTAAAAAACCTATTAACTTCAGAACATAGGTAGCACCCATTTTTGAAAATAATGATATAATATCAATAATAAATAATTGAGTGAGCGGTGTGCTCTGTTTTGTGTTTATTCCTATATGTATATCAGTGAATGTGCACTGTGGGGTTAAAGGGTTTAGGTGTGTTCTTTAGAGCTCAACAAAATGCTGACATTATAGGAGTTACATTGATATAGACTTATTAGAGATTGCTCCTTTTTTTTATTTTAACTTATCATTTTATTCAGCAGAAATACAGAACAAAAGAAAAGGAGAGGGGAATACATCATAATGTCACGTTGAAGGACATTACTATTGCAGGATACACAGATCCCAAGTTGACTCTATGACAATATAACCTAGACAAATATTTTGATCCTCAGGCCGGTCAGGAAAGGGAAAAGGAGAAAAATAAAACAAATAAGGGTTCTTGGGAAGCCTTTACTATAATAATTATAATAAATAATAGTTTGTTCATGTATAGCGCTGTTAGTTTTACATATCACTTTACAGAGACATTTTGCAGACACAGTCCCCGCAATCTTACAATCTATGTTTTTGGTGCCTGAGGCACAGGGAGATAAAGTGACTTACCCAAGGTCACAATGAGCTGACACCGGAACTGAACCAAGTTCACTTGCTTCAAACTCAGTGCCAATCAATCTTTACACACTGAGCTGCTCCTTCTCCCATACTATCCAAAGAAGAGGTCGATACTCTGGACCAGGATGTAGCTAAGTAACCTTTTTTAGCATTTAATTTATCCAGGGATCCCATTTTTGCTTGGATGAGTTAAAAAAAAAAAATTTGAAGTAGGGGGTCTGCGGAGATAAACTGCATTAATTTTAGCTCTTGGGACCCCCAGCTTCTTGGGATATAATAGGAAGCTGCAAAATCACATCAGTACCACAACAAAAGCAGCATACTGCCTCTGCTGCTGCTCCTTGTTGTGCAGGTCTTTCTTTTAGTACTCCCATGCCAGGCAACAGACATAATGGAACAGTAGGTATCTTGTGTTCTCCTAGATGGACATTGTCACAGGAGACCAAGCATTTATGCCTTTTTACTAGGATCATATATTGAGCAAAACAGGTAAATGAAATAAATTTTAAATTTGTAAAATTGTAAATTTATTCACAGGATGTTACACAAACTACATAAAAGACACACTTACTTGGGAACTGGGGTAAAAAAACTAGACTCCTAGGTGCAAGGAATACTACATAAGGATTTGCCCCTGAGACTTAGCCTGCAATGTACAAGAACTGAAATCAGCCTGCAGTTCCAGACGCCACCCCTCCCCTCTCTCCAGAGGTCTGGATTTTAAATCACTGGACTTGGTGCTTAGAATCTGCAAATCTGATTGACTCAGGGGTTTATAATACTTCTGAGTTACAATCACAGAACCCTGCAGCCTATCTGGGCGTGGGAAAATGTCCCACCAGCCAATCAGAGCGGGGCTCATCTGGATGATGATGTCAGAGGCAGGGGGTGTGTTGAGCCAGCTCAGGATGCCCTCTGGGCAGGACATATTTTCTGGCCAATAGGAAAAGCACCTACGATCGTTATCTTTTTCTTAGCCAGCCCATTGCCTCCCGCCTCCTACAGGGGGTCTCTGTTCTCTGGACCCAGTACTCCGCCCTGCCCCGTCCACTTAGCACTCCGACACCTCTCAACATCCTGTCTCCTCTTTCATCTACGGATTCTTTGCAGACTAGCTGGCACCTTAAACATGTGCCCAGTCTGACTGCATTGAACCTTATAGTAAATGTAAAAACACCATATGTCATATTTTATTACAGCATACATTTTGGGGTACCTTATATTCAGTTGGGGCACACACAAACCCAATACAGGTTCTGGGACACCTTGGCACTAACTGGTGTACACCCCTTAACCTAGGGATTCCCTCAGCTACAGGGATACTTTTCATCCCTGTGCCTCATTTTACTGTGCACAAAGCACATATGTACTTAACACACTTTGTTAATAAAATATATCCCCTGGTATGGGGAATAGAATAAAAATAGAATAGAATAAAAAGCTGCACTTTATTTTTCACGAGCCATATTCCCCACACACTATTGCATAGACAGTATGGATTCTAAGAATCCCCTCACAACCTTATATGTATTGTTGGAACACCTCAGAACACCTATACCGGTTCTGGTTGACCTGGGCATTTACTGGGTATCCCCACTAACCTAAGGACCCCTTGACTTTTTCAGGGACACCTCACATCCCTATGCCCCTTTTACCTTTCTGGTCTGTGCGGAAGCAGGGAACCCCTAGGGTTTGAGTCGCGAAAGCGTTTTCAAGGGGAGGTATTGCCTGTACAATGTGCCTCATGATTACCTTTTGAAATTTTGTGCAGGAATCCCTTAGGAACGCTGTTAGTCTTTCCATTTTCAGAGAGTACCAAATTCTTGTTTTAATCTGATATAGGACTGGCAGAGCCGGCTCATTAATTTCTCCGCTATGGCACAGCGTGTTGCTGTCATTATATGAGATATCAATTTATTTTGGTGTCTGTCAATACCGTCCAGGGGTCTGTTTAGAAGACACGACCAAGGATCGAGGGGGAAAGGAAAGCCCAGTACTTTTTCCACCAGTCTGTGCGCCTTTTTCCATACCCCTGCCACCTCAGGGCATAGCCACCACATGTGGATGAACGAGGCTCGTTGGCTGCAAGCCTTAGGATATGGGGGAGGTCCCCGGGAACATTCTTGCCAGGCGCACTTGGGTTAAATGCCACCTGTGTAATACTTTATACGCATTCTCTATAATTTGCAAGCATATGGAGCTCATGGCCACCGCCGCCCCAAATATCTCTCCCCATATTCCAGGGTCAGATCTTTCTCCCATTGCGATATAAATGGAAATTCACTTTTTGCGGGTGGAAGAAAGATTGAGATATAGATGGTCGAGATTGTCCTTTTTGAGTTGGGGCGACGTTACATAGACTCTCTGATAGAGTTAAGGGTGGTGGTGGTGAGCTCACACGTTGGGCAAAACCTTTTATCTGAAAGTATCCAAATATCTCACCCTTTGGGATTCCACGTAGTCAGGGAAGCAAAGGAGAGGACCTTGGCTTTGTCCATAACCATAGACATAATTTTTTTTTGTAACAATTTTTTTATTGGTCACAGTCATAGATAATCTAACATACAGTAGTGTTGTGGGCCCACAACATGTCGGCTCATTACTTTCAGGGAAGGACCAATAACAGTTTTCCGTTTTCAATAGGAAAAAGAGTAAGGGGAAGAGGAGGGGGGGGGGAGAGGAGACAAACATGGGAGGGGGAGAGGGAGGTATGTGGGCTTGCCCAGAGGTGTCCCCGTGCAGCTCCCCAATTGTTTGGGGGTGGCTGCTAGACCTAGGTGCTTTGAATTTTTGGGGGTTTATCTCTCGATCCAAGGGTCCCATGTGTTCCAGAACTGGGGCATTTTCTTTTGGAGCATGGCCGTAAGCTTCTCCATAGTCATGACCTCATTAACCCTTCTCACTACTGTGGTTCTCATGGGGGCCTTAATCTGTTTCCAGGCTGCCGCTATAGAGCATCTGGCCGCTGTCAGCATGTCCCTGATCAGCCGGGATATTGGTGGGGGGTGGTCGTCAATGGGTTTGCTCAGCACCATGGTAAGAGGGTCCAGGGGGAGGGGGATTCCAGTGATCTCATAGATAAGTGTCTGGATCTTGGTCCAGAACTTCTAGATCTCCGGACATGACCACCAAATGTGGGCCATGTCTCCCTTTTGACGACATCCCCTCCAGCACAGGTCCAGTGTGCCGGGGTAGACCTGGCTCAGCCTAGCCGGGGTCAGGTACCACTGGAATATAATTTTATAGATGTTTTCTTTTATTGTCGTACAAATTGAGGTTTTAGGGGCTTGCTCCCAAATATCCTCCCAGTCTTCCAGATCTATTGGGAGACCTAGTTTGTCCGACCATTTTTGCATATAGCGGTGTTTCGGGGGGTCTGATGTCGGTTCCGTGCTTTTGTATATCTGATATCAGGCCTCTCTGGTATATGTCTTTGAGACATAGGGTTTCAAACCGGGTCATTGGGGGGAATTTGGAGGTTGGAGACAGTGAGTGTAGGAAGTGCCTAAGTTGTAGATATTTAAATAGATGAAGGTCTTGGGTCTGGAATTTGTTCTTTAATGCCTGAAAAGTTAGGATCTCTCCCTTCTGCAGTAGATCGGCAACCATCCTAATATTGTGACCCTGGAATTGGTCAAATTGTCTTGTGGAACACCCTGGCGGGAAGTTGGGGTTCCCAAAGAGTGGGGTGAGCTTGGAGGGAGAAGCTAGCAGACCATACTTCCCTTTGCTTTTGAGCCATGCGTCCCACATGCATCCCATTGCTCCGAGACCGAACCTCTGTGGCCCACTCCCTCTCCCTCCTGTGGTCCAGAGTGCCACTTGGATGGAGTGAGGCTGTGCGTAATGTGACTCTATTGCGAGCCAACAGGCCGAGGCTGGGTCGCAATTCAAAACTACAGCCTGCTTCAATTGTGCTGCGAGGTAATATCTGACTAAGTCGGGGACCCCCATGCCTCCTCTTGCTCTTGAGGAGAGCATCACTGACCTTGGGACCCTAGGTCTCTTATCGTTCCAAATGAATTGGAGTATTAGTGACTGGATGTTCTTTAGAGCCGGGCGTGGCACTACGATGGGGAGGGTTTGGAAGTAATATAGTAACCATTGGAGGACGTTCATTTATACGGACACTTCTTCCGAACCAGGAAATTTGGGTTTTTTTCCACGTTTCCAAGTCTTTTTTAATCTGGTGAAATAGGGGGGTGTTGCAGGGTACATGCAACTACACACGTGGGTTTCTTGACAAGGCTTATTTATTTAGCCTTAAAAGATATACAGCACACAAAACAAAAATAGCTTTTCATCAGCAACAAACAAAAATAGCTTTTCATCAGCAACAAACAAAAATAGCTTTTCATCAGCAACAAACGAAAATGGCTTTTTCTTCCGCAAACCAAACAAAACAGTTTCTCTTTAGCAGACAGTCTATAAATCAGGCAGTTACCCTTTTCCTATGCAGGGAACAGACAGTTCACAATTCAACTACCTTGCTACTCAGACCTTTGTCTACAGCCTGGGTTTTAACACACCTTGATTAGGCAGTTGGGATTCAACTAATTGTCCTGAGGTTCCCAGCTGAAGTTAACCTAATCAGTGCTGCACTGCAGACTAGACATAGGTTTTCCAGGCATATAACTGGTGGCTTTTATTTACCCTGTCACATTCCTCCCCTGTTAGTGTGTGGCTGGGGCTATGCACGGCTGAAGCCCAACCATCCACCCTTTCTCTAGAAAAGAAGTCAGCATTTGCGTTCTCTTTTCCCGGCCTATGCTGAATCTTAAATGAGAAGGGTTGGAGGGCCATATACCACCTAGTCAATCTAGCATTGGAATCCTTCCTATTTAACCACTTCAGTGGAGCATGATCCGTCACCAAAGTAAAATGGACTCCTGCCAGGTAATGCCTCAAAGCCTCGATTGCCCACTTTACTGCGAGGCACTCTTTCTCAATCACTGAGTAGTTTTTTTCCCTTGGGGATAGGATGTTCAACTCCCTCAAACTGTTGTGACAACACTGCCCCTAGCCCTATCTCTGATGCATCTGTTTGCACTATAAAAGGGCTGTTGAAGTCTGGGCTTCTAAGGATGGGACCCTCTGATAGACACCTTTTTATGTCCTCAAAGGCTCTCTGACAATCCCTTGACCACACCACTTGTGTAGGGGCACACGTTTTTGTGAGGTCTGTTAAAGGGGCTGCCACTTCCGAATATTTGCGGATGAACCGCCGGTAGTATCCTGCTAAACCCAGCAGAGAGCGTACCTGCGTTTTTGTTTGGGGGTCGGAACTTCTTTCAGGGCAGCTACCTTGTCGGCTAGTGGCCTTACTTTTCCACCTCCCACTGCATACCCTAAGTATTTGGTTTCCACTTAACCAAAGGCACATTTCTTAGGGTTGGCTGTGAGTCCTACCTCTCTTAGAGATTTGAGGACCGCTTTCAGCCTATTTAAATGGGCCCGCCAGTGTTTACTATAAATGACAATGTCATCTAGGTAGGCTGTGGCATAAGTCCTATGGGGCCTCAGTACCTTATCCATAAGTCTCTGAAATGTGGCTGGGGCTCCATGCAGTCCAAATGGCATTGTCACAAACTGGTATAAACCCATGGGAGTGGCAAAGGCTGTTTTGCATTTGGACTTTTCCTCTAAGGGTATTTGCCAGTATCCTTTTGTCAAGTCCAACGTGGATATATATTCCGCGTTACCAAGGGCGTCAATTAATTCGTTCACCCTTGGCATCGGATATGCGTCAAACTTGGATACCGTATTGAACTTTCGGAGGTCCACACAACATCTTACCTTCCCATCGGGTTTAGGGACCATAATTAGTGGACTACACCACTCACTGCATGATTCCTCAATCACTCCTAAGTGTAACATTTCTTGTACCTCCTTCTCTACCAGAGCCCTACGACTTTCAGGCAACCTATAAGGACGGGAACGTACTTTTACCCCAGGTGCTGTCTCGATTGCATGGGAAATTAAGTTAGTTTGTCCTGGTAAGTCAGAGAAAACATCCTGGAATTGTGTAATTATTGCTAACAAGTCCCCTTTTTGTTCAGAGGACAACTGTTTACCCATTGGGATTTTATCGTCACTCACGATGTTCTCCCGTGGAGGCTGAGGACCCAAGTCCGTTTCCTCCTCCACCGGGTGCATGAATAGAGACCGCTGCATCTTCCAGGGTTTCAGCAAGTTCACATGGTAAATTTGTTTACCCTTCCTGGACCCTGGTTGAGCGATCTCGTAATCACCCGTACGGCGGAGTACTTCGAATGGGCCCTGCCATTTGGCCAGGAGTTTACTCTCGCAACTGGGTAACAATAACATCACCTGGTCTCCTGGGTGAAACACTCTCATGCGAGCATTCTGATTGTAATGTCTCTCCTGACTGTCCTGGGCTGATCTAAGATTCTCCCTGGCAAAATGGCCGACCACATCTAGGCGCTTCCTAAGGTCTAGTACATATTGCAGGGTATTCTTAGAAGGGGACTGCTGTTCCTCCCAGGACTCCTTTAGGAGGTCTAGGATACCCCGGGGTTGGCGGCCATAGAGCAATTCAAATGGAGAGAATCCTGTGGAGGCCTGGGGAACTTCCCGCACTGCAAACAGCAGAAAAGGGAGAAGTTCATCCCAGGCTCTCTTCTCTGAATCTACAAATTTCCTCAGCATCCCTTTTAGAGTTCGGTTAAATCTTTCCACCAATCCGTCAGTCTGTGGATGGTAGACCGATGTCCGAACAGACTTGACCTCTAGTAACTTTAAGACATCCTGCATCAGTTTAGCCATGAAATTTGTACCTTGGTCTGTCAACATAACCTGGGGAAGTCCAACACGTGAGAACAGTTCCAACAACTTGTTGGCTACTTGCTTCGCCGTTGCTGTTCTCAGGGGGAACGCCTCAGGATATCTTGTCGCATAATCAACTATGACAATGATAAACCTGTGTCCTTTTGCAGAAGGTTCTAGAGGTCCTACCAAGTCTACCCCAATCCTCTCAAAGGGAACTGACACCAAGGGTAGAGGAACCAAAGGGGCTGGTTTTTATCCTTTTGGACTAGTTAGCTGGCACTCCGGACATGCTGCACATAGCTTAGCAATATCACTATGCATCCCTGGCCAATAGAATCGGGATGAAATACGGTCCAATGTTTTATCCCTGCCCAGGTGACCACCCCAAGGGACAGTATGGGCTAGAGTGAACACAGATTTAACAAACGCCTTGGGAACCAATATCTGTCTGGTGACCTCCCCTGTTTGTGTCTGCCTATTCACCCTAAATAGGATATCCTTTGATAGCTCAAAATGGGGGAATACTATCACCCCCTGTGCATCTAAAATCTGTTCATCAATTTTCACCACCTTGTCATACTGTCTAGCAAGGACTGGGTCTTCCCTTTGCTTCTGGCGAAAGTCAGGGAGGTACAGGTCTGGTAAATCTCCAGGGCCCATATCCCCCTCCCTTTGGCCATCCCCAGCCATCACTTGTGACCTCTGACTACTAGAATGGTCACCTTGAGACCCAGATTTCTGCAACCAGTCCTGTTTGTCCAAGCGTCTTTGCTTCCGAGTCTTTTGAACCCGGTGTCTACTGGGAAAAAGGTCTGCCGAGAAGGGGAACAGTTTTCCAGGGTTCTCCTGAGCCCTAGAAGGAGGCTCCTCGTGAAAGACTGGGGCCATTAGGTCCGAAAAGAAAGGCCTGTCCCGACCGAGCACAACAGGGGCAGGTAGCCAAGAAGCAACTCCTACTTCGAGGTAAGCCTCCTGACCTTTTACCTGTAGCTGGATTTTTGCCATCGGATAGCGTTTTACATCGCCGTGTATACATTCTATGCTCCATGGGGAGTCAAAAGAACACACGTTGGGCGGTAACAGTTCCTGGAGGACCAGAGTTTTCCCAGAGCCTGAATCTACAAGGGCCTGGACGGTTTTTCCCCCAATCAGGGCTGGAAGTAGCCAGGGCTTGTAATTTTCCCCAGTAAAAGCCGAGGCGACGGTTCTGCTGAATGAACAATCCATCAGTGGACAGTTCACATATCGGTGGCCTTGTTCTCCGCAGGCGGAACATGGAGAGGGTTCCCGCACAGGAGGGGGCTGTGGATAGCGCTCCGCTGGACCGGTTACTGGAGGCCAGGCATCTGGTGGGTCCTGTGGGCGACGTCCTCGGAAGTTCCTCTCACTTTGCAACGAGCTGACATCCGGAGGGAGATGAGGGTCTCTGCGGGGAGCAGCATTTGGACTCCGTCCTTGCTGGAACGACTGCTCCTTCCGTTGGACTTGGCGGTTCCGTAATTGGCCGTAGGTTCCCCATTGATCTGACCTCCCTCTTTGGGCGTCCGCAAGTGCCGGTGGAGTCGGGTCCAGGACACTCGCCTGCTGCTCAGCCCCAAGGAAGTTCTCCACGAGTCGGACCGCCAAAGCTAGGGTTTCAGCAGCGTGGCGTTTTACCCACGAGCGTGCGGAAGGGGGTATTATTTGTAGAAATTGTTCCAAAACCACCTGCTCCAGAATTGCCTCCTTAGTGCACTCCTCAGGTTGTATCCAGCGTGTACATAAGTCCAATAATCGCTGAGCGATGACCCGGTTTCTCATCTTAGCGGTGTACTTCATGTTCCGGAACTGCTGCCGGTAGGTCTCTGGGGTCAGACCTAAGCGATCCAGTATGGCGGCTTTTACTTGGCGATAGTCCATTGTCTGATCTGCTGGGAGACCCTGATATGAGGCCTGGGCTTCTCCTATGAGGAGCGGGGCCAAAGCAGTTGCCCAGCGATCTGTAGCCCAGCCCTGAGCTTCGGCAACTCTTTCAAAAGTCAGTAAAAAAGCCTCTGGATCCTTGTTCTGAGCCATTTTCCTCAGGAGTATCGGGGATCTGCTTCCAAGTTCTGGACTGGCAGACCCCTGGAATTGGGTCAGCAGCTTGGCCATTCGCTCCTCCTGTGCTGCCTGCTGCTGGGTTAGGAGCTGGGTTTGCTGCTGCAAAAGTCTTTCATCTCTCTCTGCTTGCAGCCGGGCCTGCTCCTGCATTAACTGTCCCCGCTTTTTGGTCTGCTCGCACAAAAACTCTTAAAAAAATTCTTCCATTTTTTTCATTCTTGTGTGTATGTATGGCCCTTTTATTTCAGGGGCCTTTCAAAATCCCTCTTCTGACACCATATGTTGCAGGGTACATGCAACTACACACGTGGGTTTCTTGACAAGGCTTATTTATTTAGCCTTAAAAGATATACAGCACACAAAACAAAAATAGCTTTTCATCAGCAACAAACAAAAATAGCTTTTCATCAGCAACAAACGAAAATGGCTTTTTCTTCCGCAAACCAAACAAAACAGTTTCTCTTTATCAGACAGTCTATAAATCAGGCAGTTACCCTTTTCCTATGCAGGGGACAGACAGTTCACAATTCAACTACCTTGCTACTCAGACCTTGTTACAGGAATCTCTTTAGCAGCTTACTCCTCTCTCCTCAACAGCCAGGCTCCATGTGTCTACAGCCTGGGTTTTAACACACCTTGATTAGGCAGCTGGGATCCAGCTAATTGTCCTGAGGTTCCCAGCTGAAGTTAACCTAGTCAGTGCTGTACTGCAGACTAGACATAGGTTTTCCAGGCATATAACTGGTGGCTTTTATTTACCCTGTCACAGGGGGTAATTGTGTTGATAAAGGGAGTTATACGAGTTTGAAATTTTAACCCCCAGATATTTTATATAGGTGGAGCTCCACTTGTATTTGTAGTGGGCTTGGATAAGTTTCCACGTCTGGGGTGGGAGGGAGATATTTAGGGCTTCCGATTTGTCTATCTTGACCTTATAGTCAGAGATCTGCCCAAATTGAGTCAGATGCCTTTGAAGGCTAGGGAGGGAGGAAAGGGGGTCATCGAGGGTCAGAATCACATCGTCCACAAATAGGGAAATGTTGTACTCTCGGTCCGCAATTTGGATCTCCTTGATACTTTTTTCGGCTCTAATTTTGGACGCTAAAGGTTCAATGGTTAGGGCAAATAACAAGGGGGAAAGCGGGCAGCCCTGTCTGGTCCCGTTCCTGATTTTTATTGGATCCGAGAAGCCGCCTGATAGTTTGACATACGCTGTTGGGTTTTGATAGAGGGCTCTCACTCCCTCTAGGAAAGGGCCACTGAAGCCGAACCTCAGCATTGTTTGGTCTAAAAAATACTATTTGATTCTGTCGAACGCTTTTTCAGCGTCGAGGCTCAGAATCATTGCTTTGGATCCAGTGAGAGGCACGTGGTCTATTATATCCACAATTTTGCGGGTGTTGTCGGAGGCCTGTCTTCCTGACACAAAACCTACTTGATCTATGTGTATGAGTCTAGGGAGAATTGGATTTAGCCTGTTTGCCAAGATCTTACTGTAGATTTTGAGATCGGTATTTAACAGGGAGATGGCCTATAGTTACCGCAGAGGAGCAGGTCTCTACCCTCCTTGTGGATTATAGCCAGATTTGCCGCTGTAATCGTAGCGGGGATTGGTTCCCCTTGGAGGAAGGAATTGTACATATCTAATAGGTATGGGGAGAGGATTGGCATGAACATTTTATAATAAGAGTTTGAGAAACCATCTGGGCCCGGGGTTTGGGCTAATTTGAGTGATTTAATGGCTCCAGATAGTTCCTCTTGGGAGACATTTTTATTTAACTTCTCTACCTCTTCCTGGGATAGGGTGGGCAGGTTACATTGCTCTAGATATTGTGAGATAGTATTAAGGCTAACCGGGTCCTGGGTTGGGGGGTGAAGGTTGTAAAGGTCCGAGTAAAAGTCTGCAAATTCCGGTGCTATCTCTTTTTCTATGTATGTGGTCTGTCCGTTTCTTGTCTGTATGCGGGCTATCTGAGATTTGACTCTCGTGCCCCTGAATTTTGAGGCTAGAAGCCTGTCAGCTTTATTGCCTACTTCCTCGAGTTGGGTCTGTTTGAGAGCAGATCTAGCTAGATTTAGTTGTTTAAGCATTTTTTTAGATGCCGTAGTTTTATGCTGCTGTTCTAGCTTGGTGATCTTGTCTAAGATCTCTTTTTGGAGCTTAAGTTTAATTTTCTTTTTGTGTGATGCGATTGAAATCAGGTCTCCTCTGATGGAGGCTTTAGGGCCCCCCAGAGCATGGCTGGGGCTGAGACTGATCCTGCGTTAATTTGAAAGAACATTGATAGCTTTTGGCGGAGTACCATTTCTGTGTCAGGGCAGTTTAACATGGAATCATTTAATTTCCATTTGTATTGGGTGTTTTTCACAAAGGGTATGGATAGGGTAAGTTCAATTGGTGCATGGTCGGACCAGGTGATAGGGCCTATGTTTGACTGGGAGGACGCCTGGAAGATGTTGCTAGTACCTAGAAAATAATCGATCCTCGAGTAGGACTGATGAGGGGTGGAGAAGAAGGTATAGTCCCTATGACCCTGGTGCTGAGCCTCCATATATCCACTAGTGAGTATTCCTCAATGATGTCACTAAATTTCTTAGCTTTCTTTTAGGATTGGATGGTATATGGAGTGGGAGAGGATGGGAGGAGGGTGGGGGCGGGTTCGATTTGTCTAGTGCGTGAGAGGCCACATGTTAAAGTCACCTCCGATAATCAGAGATGAGAAAGATTGCTGTTCGAGGGATTGGAGGAGGGTTCTTAGGAAAGGGAGTTGGTTGTCATTGGGGCGTAGACGTTTACAAGTGTGATTGGGGTGCCAGACAGGATGCCCTGTAGTATCAGGAACCGACCATCGGGGTCTGGGAGTGACTTGGATAGAACAAAAGGGACGCCATTCCGTATAAGGATGACTACTCCTCTTTTTTTGCTTGGCGAGGATGCAAAATAGGCCTGGGGGAATATATTTTTGAATGTGTTGGGTGGGGTTGGGGAATTGAAGTGAGTCTCTTGGATGAGGACAATGTCTCCCTTAGATTTCTTTAGGTCCTGAAGGTCTAGCTTCATCTTTTTACTGAATTGAGTCCTTTGACGTTAAGTGAAATTAATTTAATGGAAGACATTGTCCCATGGGGGGTATTCCCAGAGCTCCAGACTCTGATGCTCTTGGATTTCCCATGACAAGAGCTCATTCTTCAGGCATAGGACGAAGGTCCCTAATCGGTGTGGATGGAAAGGGATAGGACGTCTCTGGGCATCGGATTGGAGGAGGGGGAGGGTGGACACATAGGGGAAGAAAAGAACATACGGGCCTTTGTCAGGCCCAACAAGAGTAACCTTTCTCACGACAGTGAGAAAGGTGGCGGGGTTAAACACCCCTGGAGATCCTTCCAGGACACCAAGCCTGGAATGGGAGAGAGAACCAGGTACATGGTCCGACACCCTCCATGTCTTTGACCATACAGTGTTTAATGGAGACCCAGTAAAATGAGGGGAAAGCTGCCTCCCGTCTAAATTTGCGGCGCAGTGTGGCCTTTGGGTCTTGTAGGCTGAAGGGCATGGGACTAACTGGGGAGGAGAGGGATATAGAGCGGGGGGAGGGGAAAGGGAGAGAAAAAACAAAGAGAAGAAAAAAAAAGGAAAAACCTGTGTGCAAACATATAAAGCATTTCTTTCTACAGTTGTTGTTTTGTAGACATAGCCTAATCAGGTTATTACTCTAAACATTTCAGCGTCTTTCTAGTCCCACAATTGTTGTGTACATCCTCAAAATGCCTTTTATGGAACTCATCGTTTACATATTCCTGTGCCTCTTTGAGTGGGGGGGGGAAAGGGGGGGATTGATTATGCTTTCTGACTGCGTTGTCCCATTTTAGTAGTATATTCAACTCTCATAGAGTACTCTTTCATTTGATTTGTAGGGGAGGGATAGGAGGGGGGGTCGAGGGTGGGAGGGAGTGGAATGGGGGGGAGGGGGGCAGAGGGTGGGTGGGAGGGGGGGGTTGTCTTGCCTTGTGGCTGCGCATTTGTTTTTTTTTTGTTGTTTTTTAATGCCTTCATTACATTTCCCTAAGCATCACTTCGGCTGCCCTGGGGGGAGAGGGAGGGGATGGGGGGAAGGGTTTGAAGGCTGCGTTACCCTTTCTGTTGATTGGGGAGGGGGGGGGCGAGAGAGGGGAGAAGGGGGGGGGAAAGGAGGGGAAGGGGGGGGGGGAAGAAGGGGAAAAGGGGGGGGGAGGAAGGAGGAGGAAGTGGAGGGATCTATACCACAACATTTTAACATAGATGTAAGCATTTTCATACATGACGTTGATAAGTTCTCTGTGCATCCTGTCACGTGATATTTGTTCTGGGCTTTGCCTCCCTTTGGCGGGATTGTAGGTGGGGGGGGGGGGTGGGGGAGGGGGGGTAGTGTGTGGGGGAGGGGTGGGGGGAGGCTAGTGGTTTGCTCGAAATGTCAGGGGTATATAGTTCTTCTTTTGGATTGTATGGGTATTGCTGGCGTGGTGATGGGGACCCCGGTCTGGGCGACTCTGGGAGGGAGGGGGGGCACAGGGGATCGGAGAGGGGGGGAGGGGGCTGGGGGACAGTGGCGGTGGTGGAGGGGCAGGGGGGGGTCGGAATAGATTGGTGGCATATCGGGGTTAGGGGGAAAAAGATGGATCCAACCTTGGGTTAGAGATATAGTCTGCATAGTCCTCTTTAGTAGCCAGGGTCTTCTCTCGGGGGGGCTGTACCATGATTGCCGGGGTCGGAGGCCCCAGGTTGGGGTCGTCACCCTCCGGCTCCCCCGGCTCCGGCTCCCCTGGCTCTGGTAAGTGGTGGGAGGAAAGGGGGGGGTCGGGATGGGCAGGTAGGGGAGGAGGGAGGGGGGGATTCAGGAGGGGGGTGGGTAGAGGGGGGGAGGGGTTGGGGTGGAGGGGGAAAGGGTTGGGGAGGAGAGGGGGTGGGGGAAGGGAGGGGTGTGGGGGAAGGGGCAGGGGGAAAAGGGTAGGAGAGGGTTGTGGTGGGGGGGAATGAGGGTTAGTGGAGGGGGGTCTTGGCTGAGTTCTAGACGGCAGTGTGCTGGGGGATCTGTCGCTAATTGTCTCGGCGTTTCTCCGCTGGGGATGCGGTGCTGCGGCGCCAGTTGCCAAGATTGGAGGTAGCAGGAACATCAGGTAGGTGGGTGGACTTGGCCTCTCTTCTGGGGGGTTCCTCTGGCAGCCTTCCTCCCTCAAGTCCTCGGCAGTCCTCGGCGGGTCTGTCGGGACAGTATGGGCTGTAGGCAGTGTGACGGGGAGGAAAGGGTTAATACCTGATTTGCCATGCATTACTGTTGTTGCCCTGTCCCCGCCATTTTTATTCCCCGTGTGCAGGCCATTCCCTGTCTGCGAGGGTAAAAGACAAGATGCATTGCTTGCCATACCCTCTAACCCAGCGGTGACCAAACTGGGAGACAGCCGACGGGGGGCGCGGGGTGTACAGAGGCCCTGTGCGCTTCCCGAAGGCACTTAAATTAAGTGCCGGGGGAGCTGCAGGGCCTCTGTAAACCTAACTTACCGCGGCTCCGGCGGCTTCCTCCCTGCTTCGCCATGGCAATGCGGCGTCAAAATGACGCTGTGAGGTCATGTGACGTCACGTTGCTATGGCAACGTGACGTCATTACGCCGTAGCGCGGGTAAGTTGGGGTTGGGGGGGCGCGGGAGTGAGGGGACAGCTGGCAGGGGGGCGCAGGGAAAAAAGTTTGCGCCCCCCTGCTCTAACCAACACATGATAGCAGATCTTAAATGTAAGGCAGGATGTATTTTTTTGTAAGTCCAAGCAGGAATTACTTGGACCTCCAGCTGTGATATGGGTGAATGAGCTTCGGTATTTTTATGACCAAGCCTCAAAGGGCGGTAATTATTTTTATGATGGAGCCTCAAAAGGCTCCCACAGATTTAGAGTCCCCCTGTCTATAAGAGTGTCAATTATGAAAAGACCCAGAGACCCATAATGTATACAATAATGGCATTCTGATGCACAGCAGATGTCAGGCTAGTGACACCTTTCAGACAGAGACCAGACCCAGTGGCCCCAAGAAATGGATGTAGCCCAGGTATGCTAAGTGGCATGGGCGTCAACCTGACCCATGCGCCCTGCCCACCGGACAGCCCTTTTGACCGGTCTTATGAACTGTGGGTCACTTGGCTATTCGTGGTTTTTTTTGTTCCCACGAGGGGATTGGATCCACATGTTAAAGATAGCTTTGGGCAGTCTATAAATGTGGCTTCCCAAATATTCCCAGTGTGATTCCTGAATTTTAATCCATGATGTAAAGATGCAAGACTTTGTTCCAGTACAGCAGCAACCAGTCCAGGAGTGAAGGGGTTAACAACCACATAACCACAGGACTTTTAAAACCAAGGCTGCATTTCTTGCACTGGCAAGCAAAGGATAATTTCTTTCGTTCCTAAGAACAATTATTTCGTTTCCTGATCTCAGTGAGTGTGGTTTTAAGTGTATTCTGCAGATGTCGTGTGTTTGTTTATTAAGGAAATAAATCACAATTTATTTTGCAACTTGTTCTGTTCAATCAAGTACCCAGAAATATAAATGTGTTGATAAAAGTTGATGTCATCGTGACAAGCTTTTAAAAAACTGATGGCAGCTGGTGGTATACAGATTGAACCTATATTGCAGTGTCCTGCGGGCTCTGAAATATAGTGAGGACCTTGTAGCTTGCGAGCTCCTCAGACAAGTAGCAACTGACACACACTTCTAAAGAGCACGAGAGACTTCACTGTTCCCTTCACCCATACTCCGAAGGCACCATGAGCGATCGCTCAGGAAGGTTCAGGTCATAGACCAGAGAGAAAGTCGTGGAGAGATGTGCGGGGTATGGCTTACCGACAGATGGGTGGTCGAAGGCACAACTGGAGGAGGATTTGGAGCATCATGAGGACCGCAGGGTTCTACCAGAGGGGCAAGTCCCCATAGCTGCTGTGTTGGCTGACGCTATTCAGCCCGAAGTGCAGGAGGTCCCTCCAACTCCGGGGCTGCAAGGACATGAGGAGAGTGCTAGTGACCCCCCGGTCATGGGTGGCTTGGCGCCAGGGGTTGCGGTCGAGGTAGCAGCTGCGGCTGTCGAGCGTGCCGTCCCTGGGCTCACTGCACTTCTGGCTACATGGGGAACGGGTGTTAGCACTGCAGAGCGGGTACAGCTCCTGACAGCAGTGCTCGGAAGAACCTCCTACCTTGCAAACGGGGAACAAGGTCTTTCCCGGGGGGATCATCACAGCTTCAGCAAGTTCGTGGATGGCACAGATGACCTCGATGCGTTCCTGAATGATTTTGAGATGCAGTGTTCCCGGTTCCGAATTCCAAGAAGGGACTGGGTGGTCAGACTGTGACCACTGTTATCTGGCAAAGCCAAACGGACTGTGATGGGTATTCCACGCGTGGATGCCAATGACTATGGTCATGTGAAAAGCAAGCTGCTAACCCAGTATGCCCTGACCCCAGAATCTTACAGGGGCAAGTTCCGGACGGGGGTAGTACTCCCTGGAGAGTCATACAGCACCTATGCCAGTAGGATGGCTTTGCACAGGACTCAGTGGGTGGAGGGGAATGGGGTTACAACATTCCATACCATGCTGGACATATTCTTTCAAGAGCAGCTGCTGCAGAAGCTTCCCACAGATGTGAGGGGATGGGTCTATGACCATAAACCTCAGACCTATGAGGATGCAGCGAGAATGGCGGATGAGTATGTGGCCAGCCGAGTTGCAATGAAGGACCCTGTAGCACCCAAAGGAGCGGGCCGTGCGGCCCAGGGTGCTAAGACTACCCCTCCGTTGACTCACCAGCCTGCGGCAGCAAACAGCGCACCCAAGGCTGCAGAGTTCAAGCATGAGAGGCGGTGTTACACTTGCAACAAGGTCGGGCATCTCAGGCCAGACTGTCCGGACCGGGACCGGTCCAAGGGACCCCATCAGGGGCAACGCTCACCAGCTGCGAGGCCGGTCGCCCGTGTGTGCGACTGGCACACACAGAGGAGCCAAGTACAGCCATGGAACCAGCCCACAGAGGGATTCCCAGCGGAGAGACTGCACTTGCCACCTCAGGACCAGCAGCTGAGAGCGGGGGACATCAGGTTGCTCCAGTCAGGATGCAGCCCAACGATGTCCGGCAGAAGCATCTGCGGAAGGTGACCATCGGAGACCGGCAGGTGGACGGCTTGCTAGACTCCAATGCCACCATGACTCTGGTTCGCCCTAAAATGGTGCGGCCAGAGGATTTGCTCCCGGGCACCGGGATGCAAGTGACTATGCCAGACGGAGGACCGCGGTCACTGCAGGTTGCCCGGGTCTTTTTGGACTGGGGTGCCGGACGTGGCATGAGGGAGGTGGGAGTTTTGCCTGGGTTAGATGCTGAGGTCTTGCTGGGTAACGACCTAGGACACGTTACCTGTGTTTTTACCACTGAGCTGGCACCTGTTGCAGCGATCACCAGGAGCCAGTCAGCAAGGATCGCAGCAGAACCAGCCCCTGTCCCCCTGCATTTGGGACCTACAGTTCCAGTAGTCTCTGCAGAGACCAGACAGGTAAGCCAGACTCAGTCGCTTTCTGACACTGACTTACTGTTTCCTGTAAGCAAAGAAAAGAAAGAAAGCTCCCTAATAGCCGCACAAGAGAACACCTATACCTATGTTAAAAATTACTATTTATTAATAAATGATTAAAATATATTTATTGCAGCAAAAAGCTAACGTGAACCAAAGTGATTAAAATAAATTAAAAAACGGAGGAGGTAACTGTATGCCTAATTCAAACTAACAGTGTATGCTAGGAATAACTATTTTAGAATGTCCCACTGCTATATAATTATACTAACAGTGGTAGTTATACCAATACAGTTCTATATAGTAATGTTTAAAACATTTTTTCTTCAGCTATTTTGGGAATATTGCTTGCAGTGATCTCACCCATACTATCAATAGGTATGTCGCGCCTTGATGACACGACGCAACTTCTGGCCAATCAGCGCATGGCATTCTTGGGAGCTATGACAACCATCCCTTGCAAAACAAACCACAAGGCAGGGCTAAGATGCCGAACAGTCATGTGACTGTGAATAACCAATCGGATGTGCGGCTGGCTCTGTACTGAGGTTACTGGCATTATGCTGTTTGCTGCCAATGAGGGAGGTCGCATTCTGATGATGCGATGCTACTCCCGGCCATAAAACATATAGGACTTTTTGCACCTCCCCTCCTCTCCTCCCCCATAATCAAACAAAGGGGCAGGATAATCTGGGGCCAAGATCACATGACCACCACCCACCAATGGGATGTATCATTAACCATGTGATGAGTCATAGCCAATTAGGGACCCCTACCATTATGTAACCCAATTTGAAGTGTGGGAGGGATTTGTATGCAGAAGCCCTATCACAGTCTGACATTAATTAACCAATGGGGTAAGAATTAAGTGTATAAAGATCTGAGAGAATCACTCTGTAATTGCCCCCGATGAAGCCACAACGGTGAAACATATGTTGGGCAGGCTAAGCGTCACCACCTAGTGCGCTGGCTATATCGGAGAGGACTGTTGCCTTCTCTCAGTTAGAGTGTTTCGGAGCCTTCTAAAGGAAGCACAACACTCTGACTACTTTCCTATTTGTCATGGTTCTGAGTACAAGACACATACTTTGTGATCTTGAAATAGCTGTTCTGCTAAACATAACAGACCTCTAGGTTCATTTACCTTTGAACCCGTTGGTCTGGTACATATGTGTGTGTATATATCCGTATACTAGCATTAGCTGGCTCAACAAATATATTATTCTGAGCACACACACTACATTAAGCTATACTCTCCATTTAGGTGTAGTCCTCAAACTATATAGAACTGTATTGGTATAACTACCACTGTTAGTATAATTATATAGCAGTGGGACATTCTAAAATAGTTATTCCTAGCATACACTGTTAGTTTGAATTAGGCATACAGTTACCTCCTCCATTTTTTAATTTATTTTAATCACTTTGGTTCACGTTAGCTTTTTGCTGCAATAAATATATTTTAATCATTTATTAATAAATAGTAATTTTTAACATAGGTATAGGTGTTCTCTTGTGCGGCTATTAGGGAGCTTTCTTTCTTTTCTTTGCTTATCATTAACCCCATCCCTGCCAGCACCACCTCCGCACTCTTATTGCAGTTTTTGTTCCGTCACCACACATTCACAATTTATTGGTTCCCCATATCTCCATTGGTGTAGTGCAAGGCGCACAATTTGACCTTTTTAGGCCATTCTATCTTCCTTACTGTTTCCTGTACCTGTTCCCTGTCCCCCTGACTCAGATGTGACCGGGGGGTGGCCAGATTTAGGTGCCCAGTTTAGGGATGCGGTGCGATCTGATCCCAGCGTGGAGGGCATGAGACTGCGGGCGTCCGAGTTTAAGCCAAGCAAGGGGTCTGATTACTTCTTGTGGCACCGCGGGCTCCTATACAGAGAGCAAGGGACCACCGGGTTATATGAGGTATGGACAGGGAAGAGACAGCTAGTGGTACCCCGGGAATATAGGCAGCAGTTGTTGCGGGTAGCCCACTCCATTCCACTAACTGGGCATCAGGGGGTCGCTAGGACGCAAGCCTGGCTGTTGCAGTGTTACTAGAGTTCTGCCGATCCTGTGATGCCTGCCAGCGAGTAGGTAAGGCGGGTGACCGTGTGAAGGCACCCCTGAACCCGTTACCGGTAATAGGGGAACCCTTTCAGCGGGTAGCTATGGACCTTGTGGGACCCCTCATGGTTCCCAGCTGGTGAGGAAAGCGCTACATTCTCACGGTGGTGGATTTTGCCACCCGGTACCCTGGGGCGGTAGCGCTTGCCAGTATTTATGCTAGGGCAGTAGCTAAAGCTCTGTTAGCCATTTTTTCTAGGGTAGGTTTCCCTAGTGAGATCCTAACCGATCAGGGGTCGCAGTTCATGAGTGAATTGCTCCAGTGTCTCTGGGAGGCGTGCGGGGTGAAACACCAGCGCACGACCCCTTACCACCCCCAAACCAACGGACTTTGTGAGAGGTTCAATGGTACCCTGAAGCAGATGCTGCGAACATTTATAGTGGCCGAGGGAAAAGACTGGGAGATTCACCTGCAGCATTTGCTGTTTGCGTACCGAGAGGTGGCGCAAGAATCCACAGGCTTCTCTCCCTTTGAGCTGCTATATGGTCGCGAGGTACGGGGACCTCTGGACCTATTCCATGAGGGATGGGAAGGGGAGACTACCACTACTGATGCATCTGTGCTTCAGTATGTGATAGATCTCAGAGACCGGTTAGAGATGCTCATGGGGTTGGCACAGGACAACCTTAGGGCTGCTCGGACCAAGCAGAAGACTTGGTATTATCAAAATGCCCGTAGCAGAGAGTTCATCCCAGGACAGCAGGTACTTATTCTCAAGCCCATTCGGGAGAACCAATTAATGGCTGCCTGGTCGGGACCGTATCCGGTACTGCGAAAGATGAACGAGTGCAACTATGTTGTACAGGTAGGAGAGAGATAGAGGTATGAAACCCCTCAATTAACCAGTGCGCGGGGGAGGGGGGGCTTCCCCAAACCCCACAGTCAGACCGGAGTCCGCGGGACACCCGGAGCTTAGCTCCACCGCCTCTCCTACCTCCCGCTCCGTTCCTCCAGACGGCTCCTCCGATTTTATGTGTGATGCAGGGGGAGACTTCCACCGGGGGTCGGGGCTCACAGGAGGCCTCCCAGAGCGCCGGCAACCCCTCTCCAAATCGCTGGAAAAGGTCACGCTTATGCCCAGCTAGTCTTTGGGGTTCAGGGCTGTAAGGTTTGGGGGGGGATTTGTTTATTTAAGTGCTTAATTGTTGGTTATTCGTTGGAGGGGCCCTGGAGCAAGTCTCTCAGGCAGCCATTCCTCTTGACGTCACAGGAAGTCTCATAGACATAATTTTTAATGAAACAGTAAGGTAGTGTCCAATATAAATATAGTTTTATTGCTTGATTTGAAATGATAGATTTGATTTATTGTCGGATGTTATAGTTTGACTGCTCAGTTGCTCACCTCTATTTAACTAATTATGTATGTATATATGAATATCTTTATTTGTATAGCGCCATCCATGTACATAGCGCTTTACAACATTAATACATGTGACATAAAAATAAGAGACATAAAAGTACACATTAGGAAAAGGAGTTCCTGCCGCGAAGAGCTTACAATCTAAGTGGTAAATAGGGCGAATTTACAGCGACAGTAGAAGCGCGTTATGGTCATTGTGTCTGCAAGGGGTCAGGTTAAGTGCATATGTGTCTCTTCTGCTAACACCTCCTCCTCCTCTATTGATCTCTCTGTGGGGGTACCCCAGGGCTCTGTCCTGGGACCTCTTCTCTTTTCTCTGTACACACTCTCTCTAGGTGACTGGAAAACCTATGTCTAGTCTGCAGTGCAGCACTGACTAGGTTAAACTTCAGCTGGGAACCTCGGGACAATTAGTTGGATCCCAGCTGCCTAATCAAGGTGTGTTAAAACCCAGGTTGTAGACACATGGAGCTTGCTGTTGATGAGAGAGGAGTAAGCTGCTAAAGTGATTCCTGAAAACAAGGTCTGTGTAGCAAAGTAGTGAAACTGTGAACTGTCTGTCCCCTGCATAGAAAAAGGGTAACTGCATATATATATAAACTGTCTGCTAAAGAGATACAGTTTTGTACGGTTTGCTGAAGGAAAAGCCATTTTCGTTTGTTGCTGAAAAAGAGCTATTTTTGTTTTGTGTGCTGTATATTTTTCAAGGCAAAATAAAACAGCCTTGTCAAGAAACCCACGTGTGTAGTTGCATGTACCCTGCAACATATGGTGTCAGAAGTGGGATTTGATTTTTTTCAAAAGGCTCCTGCAGTTAAAGGGCCACACACACACACACAAGAATGGAAGAAATGTTGAAAGCGTTTCTGTGCGAGCAGGCCCGGCTGCAAGCGGAGAGAGATGAAAGACTACAGACAGAACAGGATGAGCGGATTGCCAAGCTGCTGACCCAATTCCAAGGGTCTGCCGGTGCAGAACTGGCCAGCAGACCCCCGATGCTCCTGAGGAAAATGGCTCCGACTGAGGATCCAGAGGCTTTTTTACTAACATTTGAAAGAGTCGCTGAAGCTCAGGGCTGGGCTACAGATCGCTGGGCAACTGCTTTGGCCCCGCTCCTCATAGGTGAAGCCCAGGCCTCATATCAGAGCCTCCCTACAGATCAGGCAATGGACTACCGCCAAGTAAAAGCCGCCATACTGGATCGCTTAGGTCTGACCCCAGAGACCTACCGGCAGCAGTTCCGGAACATGAAGTACACCGCTAAGATGAGACCCCGGGGTCCTCGCTCAGCGATTATTGGACTTGTGTACGCGCTGGATACAACCCGAGGAGTGCACTAAGGAGGCAATTCTGGAGCAGGTGGTTTTGGAACAATTTCTACAAATAATACCCCCTCCCGCACGCTCGTGGGTAAAACGCCACGCTGCTGAAACCCTAGCTTTGGCGGTCCGACTCGTGGAGAACTTCCTTGGGGCTGAGCAGCAGGAGAGTGTCCTGGACCCGACTCCACCGGTACTTGCGGACGCCCAAAGAGGGAGGTCAGATCAATGGGGAACCTACGGCCCATCACAGAACCGCCAAGTCCAAAGGAAGGAGCAGTCGTTCCAGCAAGGACGGAGTCCAAATGCTGGTCCCCGCAGAGACCCTCATCTCCCTCCGGATGTCGGCTCGTCGCAAAGTGAGAGGAACTTCCGAGGATGTCGCCCACAGGACCCACCAGATGCCTGGTCTCCAGTAACCGGTCCAGCGGAGCGCTATCCACAGCCCCCTCCTGCGAGGGAACCCTCTCCATGTTCTGCCTGCGGAGAACAAGGCCACCGGTATGTGGACTGTCCGCTGATGGATTGTTCATTCAGCAGAACCGTCGCCTCGGCTTTTTCTGGGGAAAATTACAAGCCCTGGCTACTTCCAGCCCTGATTGGGGGAAAAAACGTCCAGGCCCTTGTAGATTCGGGCTCTGGGAAAACTTTGGTCCTCCAGGAACTGTTACCGCCCAACGTGTGTTCTTTTGACTCCCCATGGAGCATAGAATGTATACACTGCGATGTAAAACGTTATCCGATGGCCAAAATCCGGCTACAGGTAAAATGTCAGGAGGCTTACCTCGAAGTAGGAGTCGCTCCTTGGCTACCTGCCCCCGTTGTGCTCGGTCGGGACTGGCCTTTCTTTGCGGACCTAATGGCCCCAGTCTTTCACGAGGAACCTCCTTCTGGGGCTCAGGAGAACCCTGGCAAACTGTTCCCTTTCTCGGCAGACCTTTTTCCCAGTAGACACCGGGTTCAAAAGACTTGGAAGCAAAGACGCTTGGACAAACAGGACTGGTTGCAGAAATCTGGGTCTCAAGGTGACCATTCTAGTAGTCAGAGGTCACAAGTGATGGCTGGGGATGGCCAAAGGGAGGGGAATATGGGCCCTGGAGATTTACCAGACCTGTACCTCCCTGGCTTTCGCCAGAAGCAAAGGGAAGACCCAGTCCTTGCGAGACAGTATAAAAAAGTAGAAAAAACGAATGGCGCACAGCCAGGGAGCCAGGTGTGGAATAAAAAACTTTTCTTTATTGCAGCATGGTGAGAGACAAGTTCACCCCCTTGGGGGACAAAGACAAAGACCTCCGACGCGTTTCGGACCGACGGGTCCTTTATCAAGGAGTATGGGATATGCTCAGGGTGGGCACCTTAAATACCTAACTCATAATAGGCAAATTGTAAAAATATGTGTAAAATTATGTCGCGGGCCTAGTGCGCATGCGCGTGACGTCATCCGGGGTGCCGCTCCAACAACCCTAAGGATTGTGGGTAAGAACCGCCCCCTGCCGTCTCCCGCGCATGCTCACACCGGACCACGAAGAAGAATGGTATTCACTTACTCCCTGCCTCTGCTCCCGCCCACAGTGATGTCACCGCGTTCCTCTGAATGGCCGAGGCACACCGCTGCACCACCAATGACTGTGCTGGGCAGACGAATGGGCTCCAATCGCGCAGAGTCCCGCGGGTATACACCAAGGGCAAAGACAGAGTGCAGAGACGAAGAATAGCTCAATTTAAAGCATACAATAAGAGCAGACTAATAAAAAAGAGGAAAAAATTGTTACATGCTCATATTGACAATGGTGCACCTCCTTACTGCAGAACCCACATATACAAAGACATACAATGGTGAATACATAAACAGGATCTATAATCCATATCAGCATAATGCTGTCATATTCTACATACATATAAAAACATTATTAAAAACAAATTGAGAAGATCAGCAAGACCTTCTGTGTTATGTCTTATTTATCAATATCTCCAAGGGTGAAAAGGAATAAACTGTACTATTGCATGTTAAGTGTACCCTTTTAGTATTGAATTTATCAATGATTTTCAGATGAAATCATAACAATTAGCCTGACCAAAAAGCTACAATTCTAATGAATTCTGAATCATAAGGGCTCCAACATCTTATCAGGGTCCAATGCATGCTTAGTAAGGTAGAATAATTACAAAGGATATTAATCAGAAAACAGTGTTATGGCAGAATAACATTTAGTATGATTTTATGCCTTTACGTCTGAGGCACTATATTATTATTACAGCAGAGTAGCAATGATGTGGTTCAATGCTATTACTTATAAAACATTATACCATTATTTTTTAACATTATACCATTATTTTTTAAGAAAGTGGCCCAGGTTCCATTCAACGTTTAGACCGCAGGGAGTTCTAGTCTGAAGCATAAATATCCAATATGCCTCCCTGCGGTCCAAAAGGTTGAGTAAGTCACCCCCTCTTTCTCTCAAAAAGATCTTTTCAATTCCTTGAACTTTTAACCCATTAATGTTACCTTTGGGGCATTGGGTAAAATGTTTGGAGACCGGATGAGATGTGTCTCTTTTTTTAATTAATCTGATGTGCTCTAGTATTCTATTCTTGAGTGGTCTAATTGTCCTGCCTACGTAGTTAATTCCGCACCCGCAGGTTAGGAGGTAAATCACGTATTGGGTGTCGCAGTTGATAAACGACTTTATCTGAAATTCATTATTGGATCTAAGACCCCTAAAGTGTTGTGAAGGGATCATAAATTGACAAATCAGTATGCGAGACAGTATGACAAGGTGGTGAAAATTGATGAACAGATTTTAGATGCACAGGGGGTGATAGTATTCCCCCATTTTGAGCTATCAAAGGATATCCTATATAGGGTGAATAGGCAGACACAAACAGGGGAGGTCACCAGACAGATATTGGTTCCCAAGGCGTTTGTTAAATCTGTGTTCACTCTAGCCCATACTGTCCCTTGGGGTGGTCACCTGGGCAGGGATAAAACATTGGACCATATTTCATCCCGATTCTATTGGCCAGGGATGCATAGTGATATTGCTAAGCTATGTGCAGCATGTCCGGAGTGCCAGCTAACTAGTCCAAAAGGACAAAAACCAGCCCCTTTGGTTCCTCTACCCTTGGTGTCAGTTCCCTTTGAGAGGATTGGGGTAGACTTGGTAGGACCTCTAGAACCTTCTGCAAAAGGACACAGGTTTATCCTTGTAATAGTGGACTATGCAACAAGGTATCCTGAGGCATTCCCCTTGAGAACAGCAACGGCGAAGCAAGTAGCCAACAAGTTGTTGGAACTGTTCTCACGGATTGGACTTCCCCAGGTTATGTTGACAGACCAAGGTACAAATTTCATGGCTAAACTGATGCAGGATGTCTTAAAGTTACTAGAGGTCAAGTCTGTTCGGACATCGGTCTACCATCCACAGACTGACGGATTGGTGGAAAGATTTAACCAAACTCTAAAAGGGATGCTGAGGAAATTTGTAGATTCAGAGAAGAGAGCCTGGGATGAACTTCTCCCTTTTCTGCTGTTTGCAGTGCGGGAAGTTCCCCAGGCCTCCACAGGATTCTCTCCATTTGAATTGCTCTATGGCCGCCAACCCCGGGGTATCCTAGACCTCCTAAAGGAGTCCTGGGAGGAACAGCAGTCCCCTTCTAAGAATACCCTGCAATATGTACTAGACCTTAGGAAGCGCCTAGATGTGGTCGGCCATTTTGCCAGGGAGAATCTTAGATCAGCCCAGGACAGTCAGGAGAGACATTACAATCAGAATGCTCGCATGAGAGTGTTTCACCCAGGAGACCAGGTGATGTTATTGTTACCCAGTTGCGAGAGTAAACTCCTGGCCAAATGGCAGGGCCCATTCGAAGTACTCCGCCGTACGGGTGATGTGGATTACGAGATCGCTAAACCAGGGTCCAGGAACGGTAAACAAATTTACCATGTGAACTTGCTGAAACCCTGGAAGATGCAGCGGTCTCTATTCATGCACCCGGTGGAGGAGGAAACGGACTTGGGTCCTCAGCCTCCACGGGAGAACATCGTGAGTGACGATAAAATCCCAATGGGTAAACAGTTGTCCTCTGAACAAAAAGGGGAGTTGTTAGCAATAATTACACAATTCCAGGATGCTTTTTCTGACTTACCAGGACAAACTAACTTAATTTCCCATGCAATCGAGACAGCACCTGGGGTAAAAGTACGTCCCCATCCTTATAGGTTGCCTGAAAGTCGTAGGGCTCTGGTAGAGAAGGAGGTACAAGAAATGTTACACTTAGGAGTGATTGAGAAATCATGCAGTGAGTGGTGTAGTCCACTAATTATGGTCCCTAAACCCGATGGGAAGGTAAGATTTTGTGTGGACCTCTGAAAGGTCAATGCGGTATCCAAGTTTGACGCATATCCGATGCCAAGGGTGGACAAATTAATTGACGCCCTTGGTAACGCGGAATATATATCCACGTTGGACTTGACAAAAGGATACTGGCAAATACCCTTAGAGGAAAAGTCCAAATGCAAAACAGCCTTTGCCACTCCCATGGGTTTATACCAGTTTGTGACAATGCCATTTGGACTGCATGGAGCCCCAGCCACATTTCAGAGACTTATGGATAAGGTACTGAGGCCCCATAGGACTTATGCCGCAGCATACCTAGATGACATTGTCATTTATAGTAAACACTGGCGGGCCCATTTAAATAGGCTGAAAGCGGTCCTCAAATCTCTAAGAGAGGCAGGGCTCACAGCCAACCCTAAGAAATGTGCCTTGGGTAAAGCGGAAACCAAATATTTAGGGTATGCAGCGGGAGGTGGAAAAGTAAGGGCACTAGCCGAAAAGGTAGCTGCCCTGAAAGAAGTTCCGACCCCCCAAACAAAAACGCAGGTACACTCTCTGCTGGGTTTAGCAGGGTACTACCGGCGGTTCATCCCCAACTATTCGGAAGTGGCAGCCCCTTTAACGGACCTCACAAAAAAGTGTGCCCCTAGACAAGTGGTGTGGTCAAGGGATTGTCAGAGAGCCTTTGAGGACATAAAAAGGTGTCTATCAGAGGGTCCCATCCTTAGAAGCCCAGACTTCAACAGCCCTTTTATAGTGCAAACAGATGCATCAGAGATAGGGCTAGGGGCAGTGTTGTCACAACAGTTTGAGGGAGTTGAACATCCTATCCTTTTCCTGAGTAGGAAATTGTTCCCAAGGGAAAAAATTACTCAGTGATTGAGAAAGAGTGCCTCGCAGTAAAGTGGGCAATCGAGGCTCCTGGCAGGAGTCCATTTTACTTTGGTGACGGATCATGCTCCACTGAAATGGTTAAATAGCGTGAAGGATTCCAATGCTAGATTGACTAGGTGGTATATGGCCCTCCAACCCTTCTCATTTGAGATTCAGCATAGGCCGGGAAAAGAGAACGCAAATGCTGACGTCTTTTCTAGAGAAGGGGTGGATGGTCGGGCTTCAGCCGTGCGTAGCCCCAGCCACACACTAACAGGGGAGGAATGTGACAGGGTAAATAAAAGCCACCAGTTATATGCCTGGAAAACCTATGTCTAGTCTGCAGTGCAGCACTGACTAGGTTAAACTTCAGCTGGGAACTTCAGGACAATTAGTTGGATCCCAGCTGCCTAATCAAGGTGTGTTAAAACCCAGGTTGTAGACACATGGAGCTTGCTGTTGATGAGAGAGGAGTAAGCTGCTAAAGTGATTCCTGAAAACAAGGTCTGAGTAGCAAAGTAGTGAAACTGTGAACTGTCTGTCCCCTGCATAGAAAAGGGTAGCTGCATATATATAAACTGTCTGCTAAAGAGATACTGTTTTGTTCGGTTTGCTGAAGGAAAAGCCCTTTTCGTTTGTTGCTGAAAAAGAGCTATTTTTGTTTTGTGTGCTGTATATTTTTCAAGGCAAAATAAAACACCCTTGTCAAGAAACCCACGTGTGTAGTTGCATGTACCCTTCAACAGTGACCTAAAAACATTTTTTGGGTTTAAATATCACCTCTAGGCTGATGACACACAAATGTACTTTTCAACACCCGACCTTACACCTGCTGTACAAATAAAAGTTTCTGAATGTCTCTCTGCTATATCATCCTGGACGGCCCTCCGTCGCCTTAAACTCAACATGGCTAAAACAGAGCTCCTCATACTTCCTCCCAAACCTGGCCCTACTACCTCCTTCCACATTACTGTTGGAACTACGATCATTCACCCAGTAGCCCAAGCACGCTGCCTAGGAGTCACATTCGACTCCTCTCTCACATTCGCCCTTCACATTCAAAACATCTCTAAAACCTGTCGCTTTTTCCTCCACAATATAACAAAGATGCGCCCTTTCCTCTCTTGCTCAACTGCTAAAATGCTGACTCAGGCCCTCATTCTCTCCCGTCTTGATTACTGTAACCTCCTGCTGTCCGGCCTTCCTGCCTCTTACCTGTCTCCGCTACAATCTATCCTAAACGCTGCTGCCAGAATCACTCTACTCTTTCCTAGATCTGTCTCAGCATCTCCCCTCATGAAATCCCTCTCCTGGCTTCCGATCAAATCCCGCATCTCACACTCCATTCTTCTCCTCACTTTTAAAGCTTTACACTCTTCTGCCCCTCCCTACATCTCAGCCCTAATTTCTCGTTATGCACCATCCAGACTCTTGCGTTCTTCTCAAGGAAGTCTTCTTTCTACCCCCCTTGTATCTACAGCCCTCTCCCGCCTTAAACCTTATAGCACTGTGGATATTCTGAACACATGATACATAAAGCTTGGCCCTGTGCAGACGCACTTACCAGAACTCCCTCCTACTGTACGTTCTCCCTACCTACCAATTAGACTGTAAGCTCTTCGGGGCAGGGACTCCTCTTCCTTAATGTTACTTTTATGTCTAAAGCACTTATTCCCATGATCTGTTAGTTATTTTATGTGTTATTTATTTGATTACCACATGTATTACTACTGTGAAGCGCTATGTACATTAATGGCGCTATATAAATAAAGACATACAATACAATACAATACGAGATGTACTGTGTAGTACTAGTCAAAGGATGCCCAAGTGACAAGGTCAGTTTATCAAAGTGCCCCCATGCAAAATGGCAGCAACATTTTTATAAAAAATAAGATTAAAACATTTTACCAAAAAAAGTTTCCAGTGAAAGTAGTGAAATATTTTCCTTTGCACCAATTGGTTTTCTACCATCAACCTTTTCATTAAAAGCAGTTCTCACTATTAGCAATAAAATACACAGTACAGACACTACATGCTATTTACTTAGTAATGGACTTGCGTGTATGTACGGGAAAAGTATATCATTTTGCCACATTCACCCTGATAAATGTTCCCTTTAACCAATGCAAGTCAATGGAGATAAATAGATGTTCCTCTTTTCCCTTCCACGTGCCTCTGACAGGAGTTCCTCCATGATTAGTCAGTATGCTCTTAACATTTCAATATTTATTCTTTCTTGCCATATGAAGTAACGGGGGACAACATTCATGGAATACACTTTACCTAAAGTCCATTTGGATAAACCTGGTCTGTTTGCTTTGCTAACATTGTGTAACATCTGTCATCAGAGTCTCTTGACCTTTCTCTGCCCAAACAAACATGTTTGCTTTTTAACTCTTCCTTACTATTGTCTGATATTTGCACATTCACATTCTCCTGAGCAGTCCCCACTATTCCAGGGGATTTTTGGTTGCAATGTGGCTTACGGTCGTCTTGCTGCTTTGCTCCCAATTTATCTTGGGTGCTGCAAACCAAGCTTTAACCTTCGAAGCAGACTGCGATGGCCAAGACATTTTTGACGCAGTGGACGTTGCGTTGAGGCATTACAATGATGAAAAACAAGATGACAACCAGTTTATTCTGCACAGGATCACAGAAGCCTGGACAAGGGTAGGTGAAAATGATGTTTGTGATAATGTTAGTCTATGGCTGAGCTCATTGTCCAACATGTACAAGCAAACATGAGGGAGATGTCTTAATTCCTATTGTTTGTATTGGGGTTAGGGAAATTATTCTGGTAGAAAGGGGAAAATAGTACATAACCTCAGTGGTCAAAAATCTCATAAGTGTTATAGAAAGCAAAGTAAGGGGTATACAGAAAGTTTTTATTACTAAGATAACTAAAATAGAAACCTTTCCATATCTTGTAATAACATTAGCTTTAATTTAGGAATCCAAACAAAAGGCATCAATCTGTAACCTACATCTGTCTCACTGGGCTCCTGTCTGTGGATGCAATTTCAATATGTTACACTCTGGTACTTGTAGATATAAAGATACATTCTATATTAAAATACAGCTTCTGTGGTCAAAAGAAATACAACATACAGTACGTGGTGACCTCTTTTCATGTGGAGGTCGTACAGCTTCTCATTATTAAACAAAGGTTGTTACTTACATACTGTAGTATTCAGGACTGACGCTTTCTGACATATGCTCATGTTATGTGCCGGGCCAGAGGTCATTATATATATTGCTCTCTTTTCCATTTGAATCTATTCTCTTATTGTTACCGTGTTCACTGCATCTTCCCGATGGATACCTTTTACATGCTTGCTGTTTGAATCCATAAAGATTTCACATGGCTGTCTTCCTGTACCTCTGACTAGAGATGGGCGAATCCGCCCAAATCCATTTCCCAGATTTTTTTGCCTTTTCAACCCAAAATCCATTTTCACGGTGTAAAATCTGCAAACGGATTTGGTCGGTTTCAATCCACGGTGTAGACGGACGTTCACAGAGGTACACAATTGGAGGCTTTTATAAGGTGAAATTATAATAAGGCTTTATTGTGCCTTTTCCTTTTCATCAGGAAATCATCCAAACACAGGGGCGGGGGGGAACAAAGCTTCTATTCACTTGGGAGTATTTCTAGTGAAATCCTATGCAATTAATTCACATCTCCATTAGTTAAGCCTTTCTCCCAGTCCCAAACATATAGCATGAAATAAGCAGGTATAAGCAGTCTCTTAATTATGAAAGTCGTATCTGTTTCTTGTAGGGAAAATCTTCTCAGTTCCTGGTTCAGCTCCCTTCACTCAGGGTGTGTCAGCTTCAGGTTTAGTAGTTTTCCCTGTGTCTTGACATCAGCTCTGCTGTGTCTTCTGGCAGAGCTCAAGGCATGTTGTGTCTCCAAAGGTCAGCTCACAAGTGAGCTAAGGAGTCACTTCCTATCTCAACAGGCTTTTGTAAGCAATCTAAATCAGGCAGGTGGTGTTTATTAATTGACTACCAGCAGTTAACCCCCACACTGCTAGATTAAAGGCACATTACTTGAACAGGGATTACTCCCCTGTTACACATGGATTCCTCAAAAAAAACCATAGGATACAATCGTTGACGAATTGGTAGAATCCAATCCTCAGATTCCGCAATCCGTTGGCGGATTGCCGAACCCACAGATTGGATTGTTCAAATCCATCCACGGTTGCAGAATTCACGTAGTGTATTGGGAATTATAATAAAAAATCCACAAAATGCGAATCGCCTTTTTTGAGATTGATCTGCTGAAAACCGCAGACCAAAGGAGCCGTCCGATCCACTGCAGATCCAAATCCGCCCCCAAAATGTGTCCATCTCTACCTCTGACATGTCTTGTAGGCAGAAATCCATAACTGTATATTCAGCCACGAAATGCAGGAGCACTTATAGTATGTGATGGCGTCCTAGAGGTGTTGGGTACATTTTATGAAAGTTCTTCTGTTTTGAATATATACAGATTCCTTAAACAACTCTTTGGGGATCTAACAGAGGCACCTAAGAAATGCAAATTGTAATGAATACATTATTTTTGAAAGCATCAAAATATTAGTTAGTTTCGATTTGCTTGTGGAAGCCAATTGCACTGTTACATTTTTCACAAGCAGTTTTCTGGTCGGCGACTACAGGGGAATGACACCATTATTTAATTTTTTTAAATCAGAAATACTTTTTTTCATTAATTAAATAATTTGGACGTTTTTTTACAAGGCATATCTGATGTATTTTGGTGATAAGAGTGTATGCCAGTCCTCAAAGCCCCAGGTAAATTATCAGCTCAGCTAAATCTTTTCTTTGCACAGTAATTCTGATGCCATCATTCGTCAGACAGATAAACATAAGAGAAGCTGATCTGCCTGCGCCCCGCATCCCGACAGCAAGTGATACCCACTCATTAATCAGAAGATAGAAATAAGCAGGGTTTTTTTTTAAGATAGCTAGGTGCCGGTGTCCGGCTGCAGGGGAAAGCGCGGGCCTCTTACCTTCTCCTGCTCCTCGTGCGTCGTCGAGTTGTCGTGATGTCATGACGCTGTCACGTCATGGCAATGTGGCGCTATGTGATATCACAACATCAGTTGACGCTGCGTATTTGTGGCGAATCTTCGTCAAAACCAGAAGATGCCGGAGATGAGGAGCAGGTAAGAAAAAAGGTGATGGTAGGTACTGTACTATCACAAAAAAGCCCTGGAAATAAGTACAACTGTTATTTTCATGTTTCTAATAACCAACTAATAACCAGAGACTCTCATATCCACCACCAGCTTAAATTCTTTCAAATCTAAGGCTGTCTCACACTTTAATCTGGTCTGTAACTGTTTCATACGCTCATAATATATATTTTCTTTAACTGTGCATGCAATGTCTTGTATATAAATGTATACCTTGTTCATTTATGTAACTGTATTTGTAACCATGTATTATTTGTTTTACTCTGTGCCCAGGACATACTTGAAAACGAGAGGTAACTCTCAATGTATTACTTCCTGGTAAAATATTTTATAAATAAATAAATAATAAATAATTACAACTAAAAAGTTGTTTAAAAACATTGTTTTTTGACCCGATATATTGAACATCCCCAGTGAACGAATGTTAGTGACACATTCTTACATTGCTGTCTCTTAGGGAATTATTCATTTAACTGTGATAGTGCCAATCTGGGCAATATTTCCAAGGGATCTTCCATGCCCTAGTGCCCCGATCGGCACTATCGCAGTTTAATGAATAACCCTTTAGTGTCAGTATAGCGCCTCTTTTACCATAACTGCGCCAGCTTGTGTTGTAGGGAGGAGATACTTGACGTGAATATTAGAATTGTGCTAGATCTGCACCTAAGCACGTTCTATAGTGCCGTGCGCGCGCGCGGACTTTCAGTTGGCCGACGTCAGTCAGCCTTTCTATAGAAGGGCCACGCGCGCGCACGGCAGGAAGAGGGGAGCCAACAGACAGCGGCAAAGATGAAGAAATTCATCTTTTCGCGCCGCTACCTTCACTCAAATGTATGTATATATGTGTGTATGTGTGTATGTATGCGTGGATGTGTGTGTGTGTGTGTGTGTGTGTGTGTGCGTGCATGCGTGCGTGCGTGCGTGCGTGTGTGTGTGTGTGTGTGCGTGCGTGCGTGCGTGTGTGTGCGTGTGTGTGTGTGTGTCAGCGTGTGTGTGTGTGGGTCAAGGATTGTAAAACAAAAACAAAAAATATTTATTAAACTTTTTTTTTCTTTAAAAAATCTATCTATGACTTACTTTCACTAACACAACCCATGCACACACATATACTCACACATACACACACATACACACACATATACACACACATATACACACATATACACTAACCTGCAGCTCCCGGCTCTATATACATGAAAAGCATGTGGCACGTGCACGCGCGTTCGCATAGGAACGCACGGCCGCATGCTGTATAGAACAGCCCTAAGGCTGTAGAAGAAGGAATCCCTTACTGCACATTTACAGCTGCAGAATAACTGACCTATTGAACAGCAAGATTTTCACTTTCTAACCAGCCTGAAAATGACGGTGGAACGCATTATTTTGTCAAGTATGAGATATACGAGAGTTCCTGTGCAGTGAAAAGTGGCAAAGTGTGGCAAGAATGTGACTACAAGCGATCAGAAGCAGTAAGTCCTGGTTAATTACTTTTTACTAATCACTACTTAATCCTAATTAATTAATTTTATTTTCCAGTGACAATCAATTCTTATCATGAGATGTAAATGAGATATGTTTCTGTAGGCATGTTACATTTTTTTAGTGTGCTACAAAGCACTGTTTAGCTATAGAGAATCGGTTCCTATCCTGTAATTATAAACAAATGATAAAGGCGAGGATACTACTTTCAGATATTCAGTATGACCCTTACCCATTTTGCAAGTCTGACCTCCTCTTTTTCTGTTTGCCCAGGAGACCGGTGCGTGCTCAGCACATGTTCTAATCAATAAAGAGCTGAAGATCAATGATGTTATTTTTCAGAACTGTAGCTATATTGCAAGTATGTAAATCAGGACATATAAAGAGTGTTTTTAATGATGCCATAAATCTTTTTTCTGGTTATAGTACAGTACTGTATAGCCAAACCTTAAGATTCATGTATTAAGTTAAAAAAAAGTGCTGCAGTTTGACATTTCTCAATGAGAATAGGGTTATTGAACTGTACACAATGTTCGTATCCCAGTAGCTATCTGCACTATTTCACTTAGTGTTACACGCGGTATCCATAATTGATAAATTATACATAATTATTCAGGTTTGTTTAAGAGGTGTCAGCTCAAGTTGCACATGCATTTAATCTTTAATGCCCTGAAAAGCTGTAACCCTTGAGTACTGATGATGTGTCCTGCACTATCTTTGCCCTATTTTCAGTATTAGATCCTCTGACTTATAGTTACTATCCGTGTCGTGGATGCTGGAAACCCATAGATTTCAACAGTGTGGAGTTGTTGCGCATCGTGAAAAATGCCATCGAAACCATGACCTGGATAGGTTCTCATCCCTTCCACTTTGACCTTGAGGAGATGAAGAATGCCTCTAGGCAGGTCTGTACATCTGATAGCAGGGATTTGCTACCATATGCCACAAGTCACAGGGGCATGTACTGTATATCAAGATGGACCAAACATTTTGGTCTACCTCAATTTAATGCAAAAATAAAATAACACTGCATCGGTTATAGGAGCACATTTGAATACATCTCTGTTATGGCACTGACTATATCCCCCCTTAACTCCTCCTATGGCCAATTCCCAAAACACTCACTGGCACAAATGGAGCAAAGAAAACTTAATACATTAATGCAAAGTGAAACAATGTCAAAATGATGCAATTTGCACCTGTTTCTGAAGCAATGCTCCATTTGCAACATGTAATGCATACAGTATACTCCACACACAGGACATTTAGTTAAAGGACTATCCCAGCAAAACTCCCATTCTTCATTGTGTTCCAGGTGGTGCATGGATGGAATTATAAAATGGTATATACCGTCAGACAAACAAACTGTACGAAAAGTGAAGTACCTGACCTTACACCACAATGCAAGATTGATACAAATGGGGTAAGTGCTCTCTTTGTTATGTGTTGTGATATTAGGATTCCCTATAGCAGGGGTGCGCAAACTGGGGGACGCGAGATTTTGTTGGGGGGGGGGGGCGGTGGTTGCAGAGGCCCCACGCTCTTCCCTGAGGCATTTAAGCTAAATGCCGGGGGTCTTCACGAGGCCTCTGCAACCTCAACTTACCGGGGTTCTGTAGCCTTCTGGAAGCGTCGCCATGGCAACGCTGCATCAAATGACGCTGTGGGGTCATGTGACGTGCACGTCGCCATGGTAACGCGTTGTCAAATGCCACTGCAGGGTCACATGATGTGACTTCACATGACCCGCGGTGTCATTTGACGCCAGGTCACAGAAGTGGTGGCGCGAGAGCTGGGGCTGTCGCACAGTGGGGCGGGGGTGCGCAGCTCCAAAACCTTGCGCTCCCCTGCCCTATACCAATGTCTTTAAAAAGCTTTTATGGTTAAAAGCTCCCATCTTGAAAATCTTATAAAATAAACGGAGGATACCTGGCGCTTAAAGAGTCACTGTGTCCTTTTGAAAACAGTCCAGTCTTTAAAGAGTGTCTCAAAGTCCAAAACATGAAGTGGATTGCTGTAGTTTTTCTTCACTGCTGCAGCTCTTCAATAAACCTGAAATTGATACAAGGGTACACCATTGCGCAGTACTACTGATGTTGGATGTTAACCCCTTACTAACAACTTCCCCAGTGTGGACTGAATACACTTACAGGATTGTTTCTTTCAGGATACAGTGGAGACAATCTGTGCTTTATTCCCTTTCTGTTCTTATACACCACGAATCTCCTGGGTGCTTCCTTTGTCTCTTGGGATTTCGTGATTCCTAGAATCCCCCGAACTCCACGAGCCCCCAGACAAGGAATTGAACAATAGCAAACAAAGGGGGTCACAAATTTAATTAAAAAAAACGGCTTCAACAAGCCTATAAAACGGCTGGTAAACCTGCACTAAAAACAATGGATGATTTACTCACATGTACTCACATATGTACATGCATAACAACACTTCGTAAGGATGCCGTCCGCAGCTTGTGCCTCCTGTGTTTGCTCCGGATGAGAAGGGCTCTCTCACAGCATAACTCCTCCGGTTGGTTCTGATAGAGTCTCTCCCCCCACCTGGCTGCGTTCCGGTTTACAGCCAAGGGTTCTGGCAGACTCCTCACCTTTCAAACACTGATGCTGCACTGCACTGCTCACACGGGATCCTAGCTCCTCCCACCCTAACGCGTTTCGTGACGTAGGCACGCCACTTTCTCAAAGGAATGAGGAGTTGTAGCTGATCTATCTTTAAATACCCTCTAGGGATAATTAACTTTGCCAGTAATGAACTAATATGCAACATCTGTTAGTGTATGCTTGTCCGCTATTAACCAATGAGTATCTAAGGGAATTGACACCTTGGGATTCAAATACACCATATTCAGCAGACTTACAACTAAACGTGATACAACATGTTAGTGCATATATACATCCTAATGAAATCTATACTTGCTAAAACGGACCAACCCTGTGTGGATAGGGCTAAGGGCATTATTGCAAAATAAAATGAAAAGGGCATATAATCTGTTTATTCTTTTAGAAATGAAGCCAGATCAAATTCTATGTTTAAACCCTTGGGGGCTAAGGTTTTTAAAGTATATATCCAAAAACTTTCTTTTTTGGATAAATAATTCAATCTATCGCCCCCCCTCCAATTAGGTTTAGGACAATCTATTCCTTTACATATTAAACCTTTGGGATTTTGATTGTGGGCTATTCTGAAATGATTGGAGACACTATGTGTCTCCAGACCTCTTTTAATGTTATAAATGTGTTCTGCTAGTCTGCGTGTCAGTGGTCTTCCTGTTCTTCCCACATATTGGAGTCCACATGGACACTGCAGAAGATACACACAGAACCTACTTTTACAGTTGATAAATGTACCAATCTCATACGTTCTATTCGTTACTACAGAATGAAAGCTGGCACATTTCTCACTAAAGCTGCAGGCCGTGCACTTTCCACATACAAAATAACCTTTAAAATCAGACAGCCAATTGGAAGGTTTATGCTTCAATCTATCGTTTGGACAACTTGGTGCTAACGAAGATTTTAAATCATTAGCTTTTTTATATATGATCTGGGGTTGTGGGGGTAAAATGGATTGTAATATGGGGTCTCGCAGAAGGATTCCCCAATGTTTTTTTAAGGTTTTTGCTATTTCCGGGGCCATACTATTATATTTTGTAATAAATGGTATGAATTCTCCTTCTTTAACTTTTTTTGTTTTCTTACGATTTATGTCAACTAGTAATGCTCTATCTATCTGATTCACTTTCTCAATAGCTGATTCTACTTTATGTTTATTATAATTTCGTGCCATAAACTTTAGATCATTAACCTGTTCCTCATATATATGTTTTTGAGAGCAGTTTCTTTTTATTCTCAAGGCTTGTCCTTGTGGAATATTATCTACCCATCTTGGGTGATGATGACTGGACGCCAAGAGATAAGTGTTGGCATCCACTTCTTTAAAGTATGTTTTTGTGTGCACAACATGGTTCTCTACGTATAAGGTAAGGTCTAGAAAATTTATGGACACAGGATGACTGTTAAAAGTGAATCTAATATTGCAGGAGTTAGCATTTAGATAATCCTGGAACTCAGCTAGTTCTTTTTGAGTGCCCCGCCAGACGCACAGCACATCATCGATATATCTTTTCCAGAGCACCAGGCCTGCACCGAACGGATTGTTCCCCCAAATCTGCCCATGTTCCCACATGGCCATGAACAGATTGGCATAGCTCGGTGCAAACCTGGTACCCATTGCGGTGCCGCACGTCTGGAGGAAGAACTGCCCATCATGACTGAAGTAATTGTGCTGGAGAATGTATCTAATACCACTCAGAACAAACTCCATTAGTGCAGAACTTACTTCATTGTCTTGTTCCAGTGCCATCCTAATTGCTTTTAAACCTGTTTCGTGCTCAATGATAGTATATAGAGACACCACATCACATGTCATCCAAATGTAATCATCTTCCCAAGTGAGTTTTTCGACTACATTCAACACGTGTGTGGTGTCCCTTAGATATGATGGAACTTGTGTGACATATTTCTGTAATATGTGATCTAAGAATTGAGACAGGTTTGAGGTTAAGGAACCGATCCCCGAAATGATCGGTCTTCCCGGGGGTCTGATAGGGTCCTTGTGAAGTTTGGGGATGAAGTAAAACACTGGTATTTTTGGCTCCTCTACCATGAGAAAATCATGTTCTTTTTTGGAAATTACTTCATCCTCCAATCCTTTATTTATAAAAATGGAGAGTTCTTTCTTAAATTGATCTGTGGGATTTTTCTCCAATTTTCCATATGTGATCTGATCACTAAGGATCCTATTGGATTCTTCCTGATAATAACTTGAATCCATAACTACCAGACCCCCCCCCTTTGTCGGCTGCTTTGATTACAATGTTGTTATTTTCAGCTAAAATTCTAACTGTCTCTTTCTCTTCTTTGGTCAAGTTATGTTTTTTTATCTTGAAGGAATCCCCCAATGTTTCCAAATCTCCAACAACCATATCTGTAAAGGTGTTTATAAAATTGCCTTTCATTGCCCTCGGGTAAAATGTTGTTTTGTTTTTAAATGGGGTAAGAGGAGGTTTATCTTTAGTTATTGTAGTTGGGCCTGACATGATTGATTCCCTACTGACTGGATCTCTCAAATAATATTTTTTTAAGATGAGTCTCCGAACGAACTTCTGAACGTCCACATATAGTTCAAACATATTAGGCCCCCGCACAGGAGCGAACTTTAACCCTTTTTCCAGGACACTAGTTTCAATCTTTGTAAGATTATGTTTACTTAGATTGAAAACACTTGTCTTGGCTTCTACCAATTGCGCCCTGGATTTGATCTTTTTCTTTCTCTTGTGTGTTCCTCCTCTTTTCCCTCTGAATTGTCTGCCCTTGACCTTTTTCTTTCTAGTTTCCTGTTGTCCCCCCTTGTTTGTGTATGTTTTACTTCCCTCCATGGTTCTCGAAATGGTTCGTTGTCTCTGCGTCTCTCTAAAAAATGAGGGTGTCCCTGGTTGGTTCTACCATGTGATCTATCATTGGAACTATATAATGGAGATCTATCTCTGTAATCCCTGAAGACTTGATTATCATCGTCTTCTTTATACCTTTGAAAATCTGTCCTCCACCTATCATTTGTCTGTGCTTTATTTTTAAAGCTACCCTGTTGTTTTTCAGGTTGGGATCGCTGTTTAGGTTTTTCTTTGGTGTTACCACTATGGTTAGGAATACGATGTAATTCTTTTTTATCCTCTTTAATAATTGTTATGTCTTCATCTGGAATGACCTCAATTGTCTCCATATTTGATACACTTTTATCTCTTTTCCAATTTCTTTGTTTCCCCTCATCATAATCTTTTTTGTCCCTTATAAACTTTTTCTGTTTATTTAATTTGACTTCTTTACTTAGTTTCTCCATTCTTGAGATAGTTCTTTCCTCTAAGGTTTTATATTCACTAAGCTCCATAAAGGGTTCTAATTGATCTTTAATTTTGTTTATTTCTTCATCTAAGATCTCCAGGGTAACACTTCTACGTTTAAGTAGTAGTGCAATAAGCCCTAATGAACAGGTATCTAAGATGTTATTCCATTCATCTAGAAAGATTTTGTTATCTTGGTCGCTAGTGGGTGGTTTTTGAACCCTGAGACCCCTTGGAATTCTCTTGTGTTCTATATATTTTTTAAGAGTGAAAACTTCCCATTTTTGTCTTACTTCTTGATTAAGTAATTTTTCTAATTTAGTGAATTGTGTCTAAACTTTCAATGTCTGGATCCATGATTTCTATGATTATTACAGAGTGCTTTTCCTGGTAATGTACAGGTTAATAAAAGCTTCAATCAGACTTAGAACTTTTGAAACTAATTTTGACAGATTTATTATAAATCATTCTTCCTGGCAATGCACAGGTTATTAAGAATCTATATTAGTGTTAGGGACCCTTGAACGTGGTTTGCCGTGCAGTTGGCTCAAGGGCTTACAACAATTTGGCCAAAATGTTAAACTAAAAGACCATTTTATTTATTAGTTATTTATACATGTATATTTAGGCACTGTACCGTGTATAAGTTTTTCAGGATGTGCACTGAGCTTTGTCTGTGTTTTATGTTATGTCTCTGGTTTTAAATATATATATTGCCATGCTCAGTAGCACTCCTCTGTGAAACTTATATGCTTATATATATGGTGTGTACATTTTTTATCTATTCTAATGTAGCAAGCATTTTTGTTTCTATAGAAACCATTTACAAAGTCACACCCCCTTCCCCTTGTGAGACTCTTGAGCCCTGCCCTCTTTCTAGCAGTGCACCAATTGTATCTAGTGACTGCCTGGTCACATGATCTTGCACACAGAATTTTGCATTGTGGCAAAGCTGTTCTGCAGCAATAACTGAATTAAATAACCCAGAGCAAAGCGATCGATTACAAGGAAATGGATCGATCTGCAACTTAGCTAATCACTTGTCAGTGTGCAGATTGTATTAATACACATATTGAAAGGAAAAAAATTAAACATTTTAAAAACTGCAGCTTTAATCGGCAGTCAAGATCTTGGGGAGCGCCGATATACATGAAAAAATACAAGAAAAACACACAATAGTGCAATATGTCTCTATCAGTATATAGACTCAGTCTTCAGAATCCAGCAGGGTGTGTACTCACATGTCTCCTGATGAAACCGGTGAGCCGGTGAAATGCCTTGAGTGGAAACCGCCTTCACTGTGTAGGACGCCGCACACAGTGTTACTTGTTCCCGTGTCAATCATCCGGGAATCCAACCCGGAAGTGCGGGAGCCAAGACGAACTTAGACGAGAGACGAGAGACGCGAGCACAGCTGAGGAGAGGAGTGGTCACCACCCACCAGGACGTATAGGGATACAGCATTTGCCACTGATTTTGGATATGCATAAAAGGAAGGGGAATATGTGAGTACACACCCTGCTGGATTCTGAAGATCGAATCTATACACTGTTAGAGACAATCCACCAAAGGGCTTGAGCTGCAACTATCACTTGAATTTGATTACACATCACAGAACTTTTTGCAAATTGATTGTATTTTTATGATTTATTTGCACTGATTATTCCCTAGTGTCAATGGGTACTTTTTTTCCCTTATTATACGAATTGCACTTAGTTTGGTTTAAGCGCCTGTAGCCCTTTTTGTGAATCCTAGATCGAAAGGAACTACTGGTGTTCTGTATATACCTGTAGGTTCAGGAGCTCTGAGCCTCCGCCATGGGAGAGCCTGGGGTCATACCCTTAACTATCATGGTGCAGCGCCTCCACTTACCCAGGATCCCCATATTAGAGAATCTGCCCTGAGTAAGAAACATACAACAGTTTGTGCAACAGGCAACCTTTTACTATTTCAATATGTAACGCAAGCTTATAGAATATACATGACACGTCATAACCCTTATACTCTATATATATATCACATCATGTAAAACACACACACAGTGGCTCAGCCACACCTTGTTGGTATAATGTCTTGTACACAGGTGGCTCTGCCACTCTCCCTAGGAGTATGTCCTGCAACTAGTGTCTGTACAGCATAGTACGCTGGCACACTGGTGCCCCCAATTAGTTAGTGGGAGGCGGGATCAGCGCCTGATGACCGGTGTAGGTGCACTTGCTGATTAAAGATACCTTCCGGTCACTACGGTGACCACACCACTCCACACAGATACCCAGTGTTGCTCCAGCCTTTCGCCGACACTCCGTGATGCTGTGAGGTCTGTCCGCCAGACCAAGATGGCGTCCGCCACTCCGCAGCTGAACCGCACTAAAGGATGGGTCCCTAACTACTACGGCCGTCCCTACAAAAGCGGCACCCTACGATGACAGGGGTAATGCTCCTGGGGGCTGGGGAATGTCTCTTACCTAAGCGGAAGGGTCACTGACCCTCCGCTCGCGCACACGAGGTTCCGCCACCTTCCTCCTTCACCTCTCACTCGTGTGTCCCACCGCCCACACGCATCCTGTTTCCTCTATCCAGAGTCTCGCAACCTATTGGTCCCCAGCCTCAGCTGACTCTCCCACAGTTCAGAGTTCAGAGTGCAACTCCCAAAGTCTCTCCAGATTGGTTACCGTTCGCGCTTTCCTCGCGCATGCGCAGCCTGACTCTTACCCAGTGACCTTACTGACAAAAGAACAGTATGGCGCTTCTTATGTCAGTGACAGCGCGGAACCATCATAATATATATACACATCCTTACATTCTCCCCTCTCCAGATTCCAACGTCCCCGCTGGACTACCTAACCAACATATGTGTGAACTTATTTATACCGCCCTCTCTTTCCTAGATCAGGTTACACATTTCGTTGAACAGTACCACCATAGCTTGCATTCTATGCCGAGCCCACTGCTGAGCCTCATAATGGGGTGCCCCAAATTGATCGTATGCCATTCGCATGGGAGGCTGACTGGTTCTTTGACTTCGCCGAGGTTGATTCTCCTCTGCTTCCTCTGCAGAGTATCCAGTTTCGTCTGGTATTTCCATCTCCACCCTTGAGGGGTTTTCAACATTATTAAAGTCTCTTTGGGGTGTGAAACATGGGCTTTGTGGATCTAGGGACTGACTCACTGGAGTCAGATTATCAATGTTCGGGCCAAGAGGCTCTTTACCCGTAGCTCCTTCGGGAGATGCCCCCGCGGCCGGAAGGCCCCTTTGAGAGGTTCCTTCCATCGGATCTTCAGAGGTGGCAATTTTTACAGTCTCTAGGCCATCCTCTGGAATTTCAGCTTCTCCATCTATTGGCGTAGCAGAAAATTCTAACTCATTGTTCCCTACTTGAGGTATGGGAAGTAGATGATTCCTATGCCACACTTTTACGCGGCCTTCGGAGTCCTTGATCCGATACACAGGAAGGCCAGGCATTTGTGACTCCACCTCGTACACACCTTCTCGCCACCGGTCCGCCAATTTATGTTTCCCAGGAACACCTAAGTTGCTTAAGAGGACCGCATCCCCGGGGTGAATTTCCTTGTGACGTACTTTGTGATCATAGCGTCTTTTATTTCCCGCATTCAATTGTGCTGCCGTTCGTTCAGCCAATTTATAAGCCAGCTGCAAACTGTCCCTCAGTCGCTGTACATATCGAAAATGCGTCCTATTGGATACCCCATCGGTAGATATCCGTAGTCGCACATCCACCGGTAACCGGGCTTCCCTTCCGATCATCAAAAAGTACGGGGTGTACCCAGTGGACTCATGCCGGGTACAATTATACGCATGCACCAACGCTTCGACGTGCTTACTCCACTCCGTCTTTTGTGGGCTTGTCAGTGTCCCCAACATGTCTAACAAGGTGCGATTGAACCGTTCGGGCAACGCATCCCCTTCGGGGTGGTACGGTGTAGTCCGCGACTTGGCAATGTTTAGTAATGTGAGCAGTTCCTTTATCAGTGTACTCTCAAAGTCCCTGCCCTGATCAGAGTGAAGACGATTTGGTAATCCATAATGAATGAAATACTTCTCCCACAGGACTCGGGCCACCGTTACGGCCTTCTGATCTTTCGTAGGGAACGCTTGGGCGTACCTGGTGTAGTGGTCAGTGATCACGAGAACATTACTCACGCCCCCACTGTCTGGCTCAATACAGAGAAAGTCCATACACACCAGATCCATGGGGCCCGAACTTTTCAAGTGTGCCATGGGAGCCGCCCTGGTGGGCAGTGTCTTTCTTTGTAGGCAGCGGGTACACCTTCGACAATGCTGCTCCACGGACTCCCTCATCCTAGGCCAGTAGAACCTATCCTGTAGCAGCCCATATGTCTTATCAATGCCCAAATGGCCATGGTCATCGTGAAGAGCCCGAAGGACTAGGGTCCTCAAGCGTTCCGGTAGAAACAGCTGACGCCGATCGGGATGGTTATGATATGGTATCACCCGATATAACAAACAATTGTCCATTTCGAACTTCCCAAACTCGTTCAACAGGAGTTTCACCAAGTTCTTGGGGGCTTGCTTCAGTACAGAAGGATCATCTCGTTGTACCGCTTGACGAGCCATCTCCACTATGGGGTCTTGAGTTTGGTAATGCACTAGATCCCTCCATGAGATGATATTGTCTTCCGTGATATTCATCCCTTCTCGACCTTGATAGGCCCGAGGAATGGCTCGCGACTGGCATCCCAAAGAGTCAGCAACCCGTAATTCCGAGAATGCAACCTGGTTGTCGACTATCGCGGCCACGGAACAGAGAGCACGAATCCCGGGGCCCGGAATTTCTTCCCACACTTCTTCATCAGGGGTAGACTGAAGGCCAGGTCGACGCGACAGAGCGTCGGCACCTATGTTGGTGGGTCCGGGTTTGTATTTGAGGTTGAACCTATAGTTGGCCAGGGCAGCTAACCAACGGTGTCCAGTGGCATCCAATTTGGCTGATGTATTTATATAGGTCATGGGGTTGTTGTCCGTGCGTACTTCGAACTGTACCCTATACAGGTAGTCATGCAGCTTGTCCACCACGGCCCATTTTAGGGCCAAGAATTCCAGTTTGTGGACCGGATAGTTCTGTTCACTAAGGGTCAAGCTTCTTCTCGCATAGGCCACCGGACGTAGCCCGGTCTCATACTTCTGATGCAATACCGCTCCCAGCCCGCTAAGGCTAGCATCGACATGTAGGACATATTCCCGTTCTGGATCCGCATAGGCCAAGACCGGAGCCTGAGTGAGGCTAGTCTTTAAATTCAGGAAGGCCTGTTCACATTCGGGGGTCCATTTTTCCCCAGAGGGCGTCTGCGCCGTGACCCCCTTCCTCTCGGTTTCCCCTGGGTACACCCTTAGAAGATCGTTCAGCCGCTTTGCTAGAGTATCCTTCCACGAACCGCCGATAATAGCCACAAAATCCCAAAAACGACCGCAGCTCTTGAATATTTTGAGGCCTAGGCCAGTTCACCACCGCTTCTATCTTCCCAGGATCGGTGGACACCCCTTCAGCCGATACGATGTGGCCCACATCCGTCACAGAGGACCGACAAAATTTACATTTGTCCAGAGATAGTTTGAGGCCTTCCCCCTGAAGCCTATCCAATACCTTCATTAGTCTCTCGGAGTGTTCTTCTAGAGTCCTCCCAAACACTATAATGTCGTCCAGGTACACCAGGCACTCTTGCGGGTTCAGGTCTCCGAGAGTTTTTTCCATTAATCGCTGGAACGTGGCGGGTGCCCCGCAGATCCCTTGCGGCATGCGGGTGAACTGATAAAACCCCACGGGGCAGATGAAGGCCGTCTTTTCTTGGTCCTCCTGCCCCATGGGTACCTGGTAATACCCCGACCGGAGGTCGAGTACACTGAACCAAGTACTTCCCGTCAGAGCGTTCAATAAATCTTCGATTCGGGGCAGCGTGTATTGATCGGGAATGGTGCGGGTATTTAGGGTTCGGTAGTCCACGCATAAGCGTACGGTCCCGTTCTTCTTGCGGACTACCACAATGGGCGAGGCGTAAGGACTGCGGGACCCTTGCACGATCCCAGCCCTCTCCATTTCGGCGATTAACCTTCTCACTTCGTCTACGTCCCGTGGGGCGAGTCGTCTAGAACGTTCCCGGAAGGGAGTAGCATCACTCATTCGGATGGTGTGGCGGGCACTGCGGCTGCATCCCACATCCATGTCACTGGTGGAGAACACCTGTTGGCGCTTTTGTAACTCGATCCGCAACCTTTCCCTCCACTCCTCGGGGAGCGGAGAATCCCCAAAGTCGAATTCTAATCGGGATCCGGAGGTATGACCATAGTTATGGGGTCGCCCCGTTACGCTCTTTTCTTCGGGAGTCACAGGGTATATTCTGCCTAGTGGCTGCCGTCGATCAATGCTCATGGAATATGGGGAGATATTTTGCACGTACACCCAGGTACGCTCAGGGATTTTCCCAGGCCACTTCTTGACGGAGGCCAACACTTCGTAGCCCAGCCGGTGCTCATCCTGGGCCACACTTTCTAAGGAGAAGAGCTGATCCTCCGGGCGTCTACCCGGGTAGTGGCATGCGGCGACCATCATTCTTCCTTCTCCCGGAGGAATTTGAGTCAGTCCCCACTCTTGACTATAGAGCATCCCATGCTCTTCTTCTGTCGCGATTTTCCCGCAGACCTCTTGGAGAGCAGGGCAGTCGGCCAGGGCCAGCAATGGGGCTTTTCCCGCCTCTTGCAAATACATGCGGAACACCGCGCGCACAATGTCAGCGTTAGTGCCCAAGATGATCGGTGCACTGGGGTGATCCTGCGGTTCAGGGCACACTAGGGCCTCCACTTCCATGGGATGATGTTTACCAGTGTTCAGCTGTGGAATGTCTAATTGCACCTTTACTACGCCGTCTATGGGGTAATCCTCATGACTCAACCCCCTCAGTCGCAAGGCATCCGCAGAGAGTAACGGTAATCGATGGAGGTGTTGATCGTAGAAGGGCCGGTATACGATGGTCACCTGAGACCCCGTGTCTAGTAATGCAGCGGCATAGATGCCTTCGATAACTACCCGAATGATGGCGGCGGTGCGATTCGGCTGCTTGGGGATGGCGGTGACGTTCCTCCATCCTCCAGAGTCTTGCACGGCATTGACTGCGCGGGCCGGGATGCCGTTTTCCGTAAGGTGGGGCAACGGGCACGCAGATGTCCCATCTTCCCGCACGCGTAGCCCTGAATCTGGCTGAGGTAATTCTCGCTTTTCCCGGTTGGTGAGCTTCGCCCAGTCGAGAGACGAGGGCGGGGCGCCACTGGCGTGCTGGCGTCCTCGTGATCGGGATCGAGGTCCCCAGGTTCAGGTCCGTCGGCCTTGGGTTCCACTTTCTTGACTTCCTTACTGCCGGGCGGGGGCTTTTTCCCGGGAGCCAGGTCACGTCCCAACAACACCGTCCGTGCGCTTGGACCCGATCCATTAGGTCGTGAAACGATAAAGCTTGCCCGGGAGTTAGACAGCTACTAACCCGTACCGACACGGGGTGTAGGGGCAGGAGCCCCCTCAACAGCTGAGTGGTGCGCAGTCCATTGGCTTCTATCCTTGGCACCACGCCCTTCCTCACCAGGTTCCATAAGTCCAGGTGTAGTCGCCTGAGGAAGTCGGATACCATTTCCCCTTCCTTCTGGGCTAACGCGTGAAATTTGGCCATCAACGCATAAGTATCCACCGGAGCCCCATACGCCTTTGTCAGACAGTAGATGAGATCTGCTGCATCAGCTTCCGGATTGTCATCTCGGTAGTAGTGCACCATGTGGGACGCGGGGGGCCGCAAGCACTCAACGATGCGTTGTCTCCGGACCGCGTCCGTGCAGGTCCATTCAGGCAGCACTTGTTCTGTGTGATCCAACCAGTCCTCTATCCCTACTCCCCTTGGGGCGTGGGTTTCTCGCCGGAGAAAGCCTTTAACTTCCTATACTGGAGCGACTGGGTTGTGTTGTGGAGAGCGGCTGCTATCGCGGGGATAGAGGTGTCTCCCGGTAGGCTATCCCCGACTGCGGGGTAAGTGTCCAGTCTGGATAAGCTAAGTCGGTTGAGGCCGGACCGTAGGCCTGGCGGGGTGGCCGAGGAGCCTAGATTCAGGGCTGCTGGCCAGCGCGGCTGCAGGCCACGGTCAGGGGAATGGTCTGTGACTCCAGTCGCGGCACCTACTGCAGCTGTATACTCTCTCTGTGGGGTGGAAGTGGCCAGGGGCGCAGGGGCGTCCGCCTGGACTATGGGGCAGCGCACCCCCGGGGCCTCGGGCAGCAGCAGTATACGGGGCAAAGCCTCTGGGCATATATCTTGTTCAGTGGCATACAAGACCCGGCGCCAGGCCTGGTCGCGGTCATAGAAATGATCTTGTACTTGGGCATTGTCCAGGAGCGGGAGTTTGCGGACTTGCTCGGTCACGGTACCTAACGAGATTGTGGCGGGAACATGGCCCAGCGCGAAAGCACGATTTAGGGGAATCCCGCGCCGCTGGGCCCACTTGCGCACCTCGAGCGCCGAGGGCACCGACATGATGGGTTTTGGTTGCACAATATGAACAAAATTTGAGGGGGCACCCCAGGTCTAAGAATCTCAGCAGCGCCACCAAATGTAGCCCTTTTTGTGAATCCTAGATCGAAAGGAACTACTGGTGTACTGTATATACCTGTAGGTTCAGGAGCTCTGAGCCTCCGCCATGGGAGAGCCTGGGGTCATACCCTTAACTATCATGGTGCAGCGCCTCCACTTACCCAGGATCCCCATATTAGAGAATCTGCCCTGAGTAAGAAACATACAACAGTTTGTGCAACAGGCAACCTTTTACTATTTCAATATGTAACGCAAGCTTATAGAATATACATGACACGTCATAACCCTTATACTCTATATATATATCACATCATGTAAAACACACACACAGTGGCTCAGCCACACCTTGTTGGTATAATGTCTTGTACACAGGTGGCTCTGCCACTCTCCCTAGGAGTATGTCCTGCAACTAGTGTCTGTACAGCATAGTACGCTGGCACACTGGTGCCCCCAATTAGTTAGTGGGAGGCGGGATCAGTGCCTGATGACCGGTGTAGGTGCACTTGCTGATTAAAGATACCTTCCGGTCACTATGGTGACCACACCACTCCACACAGATACCCAGTGTTGCTCCAGCCTTTCGCCGACACTCCGTGATGCTGTGAGGTCTGTCCGCCAGACCAAGATGGCGTCCGCCACTCCGCAGCTGAACCGCACTAAAGGATGGGTCCCTAACTACTACGGCCGTCCCTACAAAAGCGGCACCCTACGATGACAGGGGTAATGCTCCTGGGGGCTGGGGAATGTCTCTTACCTAAGCGGAAGGGTCACTGACCCTCCGCTCGCGCACACGAGGTTCCGCCACCTTCCTCCTTCACCTCTCACTCGTGTGTCCCACCGCCCACACGCATCCTGTTTCCTCTATCCAGAGTCTTGCAACCTATTGGTCCCCAGCCTCAGCTGACTCTCCCACAGTTCAGAGTTCAGAGTGCAACTCCCAAAGTCTCTCCAGATTGGTTACCGTTCGCGCTTTCCTCGCGCATGCGCAGCCTGACTCTTACCCAGTGACCTTACTGACAAAAGAACAGTATGGCGCTTCCTATGTCAGTGACAGCGCGGAACCATCATAATATATATACACATCCTTACACGCCTTTTTGATAACACTTCATTTTTTCACCGGCATATTAAACGGCCAATGAAAGTAATTTATCAAAATGGTTTATCAAAAAAATACACCTGGAAGACTGATAAATGACCCACAGTATATGCCCTGAAGACGTTGCAGCGACACATGATGTCGCAACGCCATGCAGGGTCACATTGTCATGGTAACGTGGCGCCACGTTACCTTGCTAAGCCATGTGATGTCATGTTGCCATACTAGTGTACATTTTACACAATTATTTGCTAACTTCATGCACATCCCAATTACCTGAAGATGAAGTCAGTAAAGAATAATGTAAATTTGCTTTTTAAAAAATATATTTTTTTACCTTTTAACAAGTTTGTCCCATTTAGACACAAAACAGCTGAAATAAAAGGTTGTACAATTTAGTTGACTTCAAACATGTACTTTATTTGATGTGTTTTTGGCTGCAGATTACAAATCTATTACATTTATTTATTTAGATTTCTGGTAACTGTGAAACTACAGCCTACATAGATCCTGATGATTTCATGCATGTCATTTCTCAAATCTGCAAAACGGATACAGGTAAGAGACAGTGAGAGTACAGAAAATATAATCTTCTGTCCTCGTCTAAAGACATACAGTAAGTGACAAGACCCCACGCAGATCCCCCCATACATCCCACCATTTAGGGAGATCTGCAGGTGCAGGTAGAGAAGCATTTCCATGAGTGCTACACCTCTTTACAAGACACAAGGGGCAGAGCAAAAGAACAATATTGAGTAGAATGATGTTTTGCCACAAGCTCTCCTAGTCCTGAGCCACTGTTGGTGTTACAGTGAATAGGGCCCATATCCTGCTCGGCATAACCGATTTATATTTGAGTGGGTGCATAAGTCAGTCTTGTTATTAAACAGTCCTGGTGATAGATTTTAAAACACATAGAAGTCAGTGCTAATCAGCGCTAGAGATGCAATTATGGAGGGGTGGGAGATATTACATGTTTCTTTCAAACATTATAGCAGAAAATGTCCATTTCCATTTTTATATACATAGCCACGTGCACAAGGCACAGACCTTAGAATACAGGTAATATCTGTACAACGTGAGATAAGAGCATGAAACATAACATTATGCAATGAGAAGGAATCACTGTCCCAAAGAGCTTATAATCCAAACTAACATCTGCTGTTCTAGGATTTTGCCTTTTCTGTCGTACTGAAGTGGACCCACATGATCCAGACCTGCGGGATCTGTTAAGACAAGTTATCGATGAATATAATTCTGACAATAACCACACAAACCTTTATAACATATTTAGCGTTGGAAGCGCCACAAAAGAGGTTGGTATACAACGTGTTCCAGTCTAAGTATATTTAAATCATTTGTATATTTCACTTTGTTTTTAGTTACAGTTAGGACAGAACATGCGCGGGAGGGGGTGCGGGAGGGGGGGAGTTGTGAGTCCTCTTTGCTCTCTTGCTGTGATAAGTTCAGTATTTTTTTAAATGTGTGCTTGTATGGGGGTAAATTAGGAAAGGGGAGTATGATAAGGAAATATACCTAGAAGTAAGATTACAATGTACATTCAAACATTATTTAACATTTCTACTTCTTTAATTAAAACAATCAACCAATCGCCTAATTTTATCTATTAAACATATCACTGACAATTGTTCAATTTGTTTCTATGAGAAACTGCAGCTTTGGATGGAAATGCAGTAGGGATTTACACCCCAAGCGTAGTATTAGAAAACAATATTGTACGGGTTGGAAACGCTTATATTTTGATATGTTATGAGAACTGATTGCATTAATAAACTACTGTTCTACATATGCACAATTTGATGGTGGATGCCAAAGAATTGTCTATTTGTGATAAATAAGGCAAAGAAAAAGTAAGGTAGAAGTGATACGTTTAACAGCTAACTCGTGTTAACCATGAGTCAGCTGTTAAAGGTATTACATCTATCTTACTTGTGTTTGTCTATTCTACGGGCTAACACAGTACCATCCTCTGTTTGGTAGGTAAGGCAATCTCTGTTTGACCACAGGGTGCAGACACTAAAAGACATTAGCACTTGTTAATACCCATTCATCTAATTGGCCATGAATTAACATTTTCATATAAAGCTGTGTTGTCTCTGCGACCAGAGTTAATTCCATGTCATGTTATTGCATCAGTCACACCCTCCTAGCACCAAAATGTAACAAACACAATGGAATATAATCCACTTACTACTTTTTTTTTATTGGACATACTTGATGATTTGTATTATTTTATACATTTTTATTCAAGGCAACAAAATATGTAACCAATGCTAACTAACAAAGCATTGCAGAGGTAACTAGCATTTATTTTCACCCTTAAGAGATATCATTGGATGATATTTCACTGGGGTTTTTTGTTTGCTTTCCTCTGGATCAATTTACTGTAAGTACGGATATAGGATAAAGTATCTGTCGTCTAAATTTAGCATAGGTTGAACTTTAATGATGGAAGTCTTTTTTCAACCTCATCTACTATGTAACTATGTAAAACATGATAAGCATGTATTTGTATTTATTTTACCTCTTTCCTTCTGTGTGGTGTTATTGTGTGAGAAAGGTTTGTACTTTACATCCACGAGCAAAGTGTTACATTTAATAAGGCAGAGGGTGAACATAATTAGGATTATACATCATTGTGTTGTGGACAAATGATACCCATGGGAAGGAAACAGCTGATATGCCTTCTACGTTTCCACTACTTATATATCATCGTTGTATAGGTAAAACTCATTAAGTACATTTTGGGCAAAAGCTCAATAAATGCACTTCCTGACTTGGTATCTTGATCTTCATATTTCTATTGAAAAACTCATTAACTGCTTATTTAGTTGTAGTTGAGAGTTACTAAAAAAATAAAACTCTAAGTATTCTTTTCCTCAGTACTCAAACAATGTAGTTAAGGACTTTTACCTCCACGACAATATATTTTCTATTCTCAAAAAATACACATTTTCGCTTTACTGGCGGCGAATTTTTAGTTTTTTTATTTAAATTAAAATCGATTCCATTTACTGAAATGTTTCCAAGTTTTCTGAGCAGAATGCCTTTTCATATGTGAAAATCCAGCACATTTTGTGGCTGCAGCTTTAACACAAACGTGCTCCTGTTGCTCACAATACATAACTTTATAAATTACCTGCAGATATACATGGCATGCAAGGCCTCCAGTGAGTGAAACGGAGACCTCATTTCATAAAAGTCTACGCAGCCTCAGATGCTAAGAGTGAGATTTCCTTCCCAGAGTAAATGCTACAAATGAGCGAATTTAACACAATTTAGGAGACTGTGAAGGAGATTTCCTGTTACAAACTCAAGCTTAAAATCAGTCTAATGTGATATTTTTCTCAACATCTTTCTTCTCTCATTCCTTATCTTATAGGGGCTTGGTGGAACAATGTATGATGTGTCATTTACAATGAAAGAGACCAACTGTACTAAGTCTGTCTATGCGATATTGGAAGATGAGTGTCAGTTAATTGAAAGCAGTGTAAGTACTTGGGACTATAATAATATATCACTTATTTCAATTGCAGCCAACAGCTTTCCTGGGGCTCAGGACTAGAGTTTCAGCCGGGGCCTTCCCCCCTGCTGGTGGCCCCCGTCTTTCTCTTACACCCCCTTCTAACACTCCTCCATGTATTTCTCCCCCCTTCTCTCTTACTCCCCCCTTCTTTAGCCAGCACACTCCCTCCCTCAACCCCCTTCCCCCTCACGCATACACACAAATCTACCCCCCCCCACACACAATCTCCACAATACCACAAACTCCGCCCAGTACAATACCACAATACAACACACTCCCCACAGCACAATACCACAGCACCAAACACTCCCGTCCCAGCACAATACCACACAACCCCCCTGCAGCACAACAGCACTCCCCCCAGCACAACAGCGATTCAATTTCTTATTTTCTCTGCGTGTCTTCTACCCGTGTATCTGGGTCTCTCCACTGATCATTGTATAAACCTGTCGTCTAAAAAAGGACCGCCTGATCCTCCTGTCGCGTCACTCACATCCAGGTCTGGTAAGTGAGTGTGTGATGTAAACGAATGTCTTTCCCATGGGCGATACGTGCATTGCCTTCTCCGGAAGTCCTTCCAATAATACATAGAGTTTGACTCATAGTACTTCTTATCCCGCTTCAATTATGTTATCTTCCGTTGTATGATTTAGTTCTTGTAGTTGTAGAGGTCTCAAAGATTAATTTCTTAAACTTGGCAATTGGCACCTGTGTCTTTAGTATTGTCTTTGTTTTTTCGATCCCTTGCTTTACTTCTTTATATGCTGGTGGTAGCGTTTCAATGGTCGGTAACATCGGGTCGATTGGTACTTTTATTAAGTACCTGTTGCTTTTGCTCTTCCTCCCTGACAAAGCATTTGGTTTGAAGGTGAAACGGCTGTCAGATTTTCTACCAGACCCCTAGTCTAACTCAGAGGTGAGCAAACTTTTTAGTCTGTGCCCCTCTGCCTGCTCTCCTCCCCTGCTCTCCCCTCTCCCCCCCCCCCCACCCCCCATACCTTTTCTCCGGCATCATTATACTCCGCGTTGCCACAGTGACACATCACCAGAAGCCGCCAGAGACAAGGTGTAAGGGATATATAGAGGCCTTGCGCGCTCCTGCGGCATTCAATTATAATGTTGTGGGGAACAGCGCAAGACCTTTGTAAGCACCGCGCCCCCCCCCCCCCGTTTACACACCTCTGGTGTAGCTCCGCAGAACCTTAAAAAAGAAGAGAGATACCGTCAGCAGCTTAGGAATTCCACTGAGCTGGAAATAATGTGGTTCGGCTCCAGAGAACTCCTGCTTCCCAACTCAAAGAAGAAAACTTCTTTACTATCACAATGTGTGTCTGGAGGGCAGTGAACTGGTATACAGGTATCACTAGCTGCAATAGTCAATACGGCCACAATAACTCATATGGACAAAGAGTTGGGAATTGCTTGAATGTTGCATGTGGCATAAAATACCATTCATACAGCTAAAACGTGTTATTTTCATTGTTTCCTTTATTTTAGATACCTTTCATCTGTGATGTCAAATTTAATGTTACAAACAAGGCGATTAAAGTCCACTCAGTTCCCCAATGCTTCGAAATGATGGTAAATACCTTATTTTCCTACTTTTGTTCCTTCATTTTAGTTCCTTTCAAACGTATGACTAAGCAAAGGAATGAGGATATCAAACTGTAATAAGCCATTTATTGTTTATATTTTTATTTTTTTTCAACTTTCATTTTTATTCGTGGAAATCAGATCTACAGACACGCACCGCCCATGGGCGTACATTATGGTCAAACCACTTTTTTATGAGAAAACAGCTGTCGACACTGACAGCACCAAACGAACCCCAATTAGGGATTTAAGACAAGACGTACTCGACTTACAGGACTGGGGAGGAGACGTAAGGTGGAGGGGGAAGAGGGGGGGGGGCGCTCTTGCGATGCTCTGGAGAGGGGAGGAAGCGACCACAAGTAGCTGGAGATTCACTTTAAAAGACCTGTTGCTCATTGTAGCGTGTGGGTGGCTCTAAATAACGTCTCCCTACGTCCATGTCCCGTCTGTCCCATCCAAGGAGAACGCATTTTTCATACTATTAGTGCGAAATTGAGGCGGCGTCCACCCCTGGGATGTTGGTTTGTTCCAACCACGGGCCCCAAACTTTTAGAAATTTAGTGCCAGAGTCGTTGACCCAACTCGTCAACTGTTCCATCTGGCAGACGTGCCAAATTCGGTTCCTGATTTTGGGGATAAATGGGATCTCATTCTGCTTCCACAATGCTGCGATCTCGCATCGGGTGGCGGTCGCGAAATGCATGACCAATTTATGTGTTGTTCTAGACATGCCCTGGGGCCGCCTGCCCACAAGGAACAGCCACGGGTCCAGGGGGATCTCTAAGTCGAGCATCCCTTGCAGCCAATTTCGAATTTTTTCCCAAATCGGGACCACCCTTGGGCAAGACCACAGCATGTGTTTAAGGTCAGCTAATTCTCCGCACTGTTTAGGGCAGAGCGGCGAATAGCCTCTGACAAATTTAGATAATTTGACTGGGGTGTGGTACCACCGCATGAGGACTTTATATGCGTTCTCCCTTAATGTGACACATATTGAACTTTTCGCTGCAGTTTGCAATATGTATTTCCAGTCATCGTCCTCTAAAGTCTCCCCTAGCTCTGTCTCCCACTGTCGCATGTATCGTAGGCGGGGGGAGTCCTTACCAGCCGGACAGACTACCTCTCTGTACATCCGAGATGTCAGTCCCCGTGTGTCCGTTGGTCTGGAGCACAGCTGTTCAAAATTAGTTCGTGCAGGACGAACAGGAAATTTGTTATAAAATGCCCTGACCTGGAGGAATCTAAATAATTCTGAATTTGGGAAATTTGATGCCTCTTTGAACCAATCGAACGTCTTGATAGATCCCTTACCCCCCAGGTCCTTTAATCGGTTGTACCCTGCCTGCGTCCACTTTACAAATTTATCACTCGACAGCCCCGGAGCAAAGTCCGGATTGCCCCATAGGGGGGTCATTAATGTGTGGGGGGTGGTTAAGTTAGCTTTAAATTTAGATGTCTCCCAGACCGCTAAGGAGTTCGCCACAGCGCAGAGCGGAGTCCCCATGCCTTTCTTGCATTGTTTTGGTAGCCAGATCAGATCTTGAAGTGCCACTGGAGCACAACATTCCCTTTCTAGCTCTGTCCATCTTCTGTTTGTGGGGTCCGCGTGCCATTGAATGATTTGGCCTAATTGTGCCGCTTTATAGTACGCCATCAAGCAAGGTACCGAAAGTCCTCCTTTTACTACTGGTTTTGTCAGTAGGCTTTTTGCAATTCGTGGGCGTTTTTTGTTCCAAATAAATTGGATGATGTGAGCTTGAAGGGCTTGGATCTCAGATTTAATTAAAGGTATTGGTAGGGTCTGAAACAGATATAACATTTTGGGCAGTAAATTCATCTTCACGCTATGAATTCTGCCGAACCATGATATCCCGTACCCCGCCCACACCCTGAGATCCTCCTTGAGCTTCTTCATCATCTTGGGGAAATTTGCCTTATATAAAGTATTATAATCCCTGGTGATATATACCCCTAAATATTTGATAGCGGAGGATTGCCACTTAAAATTGAAATTTAGTTCTAATAATTTTTCGATTGGTTTAGGTAGATTGATGTTGAGCGCCTCAGACTTGGCCTGGTTAATCTTGAACCCTGAAATCCTGCCAAAGGCGCCCAAGATCTCAAAGACATTGGGCAGGGTTGTCAGCGGTTTAGAGATGGTCAGAATCACGTCGTCTGCATATAGCGCAGCTTTGTGATGCTGTCCCCCCATTTGGATTCCTGATATATTAGGGCTTAATCTAATGTGGGCTGCGAGGGGTTCGATACAAAGGGCAAAAAGTAAAGGGGACAGCGGGCAACCCTGGCGAGTTCCACTTCGGATATTAAATAGCTCGGAAGGGAAGCCCTGATGCCGCACTTTCGCTGTGGGTCCTGAGTATAGGGCCATTATTGCCTCAAGAAGGCGGCCTCCAAACCCAAACACCCCCAGCGTCTCTCGGAGGTAAGACCAATCGATACGATCGAATGCCTTCTCGGCATCCAGACTCAACACCATGGACGGAATGTGTTTTTGTTTTGCCAAATCTATCAGATCAATTATCCGTCTGGTGTTATCTGCCGCCTGTCTACCTGCAATAAAGCCTACTTGATCCGGATGTATCAGGCCTGGAAGGACACTACCCACCCTGTTTGCTAATAGTTTGGAGAAGATTTTTATGTCCGAATTAATCAGGGAGATTGGCCGGTAGCTCTTGTAGTCTGCCGGGTCCTTACCAGGCTTGTGGATCACCGAGATAGACGCCTGGAGCACCTGGGCCGGGAAGGGCTCCCCCTCCAGGATCCCGTTAAATAACTTCAGAAGATGAGGGGCTAGGGTCTTACAAAAAATTTTATAGTATAAATTTGAGTATCCATCAGGACCTGGGGCCTTGGCTGGTTTGAGGGACTTAATTACCTCTGTGATCTCTTCCAGGGTGAAATCACCCTGCAGGGCCTCCTTCTCAACCCTGCCCAGGGTCGGAAGCTGTGCCTCAGACAGAAACCTCTTTAGGGCAGCCGATGTTTTTTGGTTATGGGTGACCTTATCTCCATCATACAGTGTAGCATAGTATTTCCGGAATGCTTCCACTATTTGTTTCGGATCAGAGGTAAGATCAACCTGCTGGGTTCTAATTGCCGCTATCCGAAAGTTTGGAAGCTTGTTTCGGAGCTTGTTGGCTAGTAAGGTATCTTTTTCATAAAATCTGCGTTTGGACCAAGCTAACTCCTTCTCGGCCTGGGATGATAACACCAAATTAAGGGCCGCCTTGGTATCTAACAATTCTTGCCACGTGTTCTGGTTTTTGTCCGCGGAGTGTTGTGCAGTGAGAAGTGTCAATCTCGCCTGCAGCTCATGTATTTTAGAAGCTTTCTCTCGTCTCCGCTTACCAGCTATATTCATAAGGAACCCCCTAAGAGTAGCCTTATGGGCTTCCCAAAGCGTGGCCTGCGACTGTACGCTTCCCTTGTTTTCTCTAAAGAAATCTTTTATCCGGTCAAGTATCGCCCTTTCGGTAGCAGGGGCCTTAAGAAGAAGCTCATTGAGCTTCCAGTTTGCTCCGGTATTGTTTATATTTTGGTAACAATGTTTTCAATCTGCATTCCCAATTTGTAACATGTAGCCCGAGCAGCAGTAAGGTGAGAGTTTCGCTTTCTACCATTGTATTGGAGATGTGTTAATATTTTTGCAATTTTAGAGAATATCAAAACCACAGTAAGAAATATGTTTTTTCTAGGGGCCGCTATAAAAGCTTAGGGAAGAAAGGCCCAACATCCCTAAAGTCACATTGTCAAAAACAGAGACATTTGCAGTTTTTAGAGAAGGAAATAGCAGCGATTTTAAGGGTCCCAGCAAAACAGAAACAGAAAACTACTCAAGGATTTCACAAAGAAGTATGTGATCGGAAAGAAAAAGCAAACAAATGACAATTAAAAATTTAGATTGGCAGGTGGGGACTGCACCTTTGATGTAAAAACAGTTTTAATTTAATTGTAAAGAGGACATGTTACATTTCGGTTAGAACTCATCTTACATTTGTTCCAATGTATACCGTGGGCACTACGTGAAATACATTGTTTAAATATTCATATTTTAATAATTATAGCCATAATATACATGTGCAATAAAAAAGTAATTGTGTATTTCATTTTCTTATTCTAGCCCATGTCAGGAGGTTACACAAGGGGACTTTCACCTTTCCGCATGGTTTTAGAAAGGCCCAAACATCTAGTCATTCCTGGCCGTCCTCAATTGCAATCCAGAGGACCTACTGGTCCTAATCCTAAAGAAGAAGACAAGCATAGAAAAAAGGATAAAAAAGAAAAAAGACACAAAAAACACAAAGGATGCAAAAAACATGATCATAAAAAATGTGACTCGTCTGAAGAATCTAAAGAAGATGACAGAAGGAAAACAGAAGTAACAGTCAAACCTATAGTGCATGAAATCCCGCAGGTGCCTAAGACAACTTCGCAAACAGATGAGGTGTTAGTGACAACACAACAGTCACATAATTCCGGTCATGTTCTTGGGGAATCAGCTACTCCATCCACACAGGGGCCCCAAGGTCCTCCATTATTCCCCCATATTCCAACAGTGACAGAGGATAATGGTAATGTTCCAAATAGTCATGAGGATGTTTTGTTGGACCTACCAGAGGCACCAAAATGTCCTGGGAAACCCTGGAAAATAATAGTGTTGTAACCAACGTTACCAGCACTTCCAACTCTTCAACCACTTACGTTTGAAGACCGGCAGATTGCTACTGAGGATATAACAACTCCAGCAGCTCTAGGAACAGAAAAGAGAGGCTCCTCCACCCCACCCCAATCTCTGCTTTTTTGCGATGAAGACCTACTCTAGATGCCATGCTGTCCTAATTTTAAAACAATTGTCTGATTAAATGTGGTATGAAATTGTCAGTACGTAATTCAAAGGTTTAAGTTGCAAATTTGATATAAAAACATGGCAAAATATATTTGCACAATTGTCTTTTCTTGCAACATATATATTATGAAACAATTTAAAATGTTAAATATTAATTGAAATATCTGCACACTGATGTATCATCTTTGTGTCTTACCATGTTCCTAAAAGTGGTACATAAAATAAAATGAATGCTTGATTTATTTAAGAGTTTATTCTACCTAAGGCAGCAAAGTAATATTTCATCAAGAGATTGACATTGGCTTCCCTCCTGTGGTCTTTTCCTGTTTTCTCTGTTATAAGTGAAAATTAACTTTGTGATTCACAAAGGTGTCTACCAAGACAGAACACAGGCATAATTCAATGTGTATCCATCTGTGATATACACATATACTATACGAAGAGCAACAGGGAGTAGGAACACTCCTTTTTAGGTAGAATCCATTAATAGCAATGACGTTTTTTAATTGAAAAAAGTAACTACCAATTTTAATGACTGAAAACATCTGTCTTTACTGTTGTTTCAATCACAGCCTGCAGCGAATGACACAGAAGATTGTAGTAAAAATAATAGCACATCAGGGCAGAGCAGAACGTGATTTTACAGGAAAGGAACAGAAGAGGAGGACTCCTCTATCATTCTGTCATCAGTGACATAGCGATCACTCTAGTCCTGGGACCCAGGAAATCGGTCTGTGGCCCTCATCACGTGATTGCGACTGTCGGATGGGGCTGGGGTACTCTGGTGTCATGGCCCCTCCAGCACTCTAAGGGTTAAACTATACTGATCAGGGCACTATTGTACGGATACAACCACTGACTTCAATGGGCGCTTCCGTGCTTTCGGCCCTATCAAAGTTTCAGGAATAATCTCCTGAGTGCCAGTGTATTTGTGAGTGTGCCTCAATCAGTATCAGTATGCCTATATGTATAGGTTTTAACACATAAATGAATGGCTGACAAAGTCAATCTGTCATTCACAGAAAGTACTGTACATGAAATTATGTACTTTCTGTGAATGACAGATTGACTTTGTCAGCCTTTCATGTATGTGTTAAAAAACCTATTAACTTCAGTACATAGGTAGCACCCATTTTTGAAAATAATGATATAATATCAATAATAAATAATTGAGTGAGCGGTGTGCTCTGTTTTGTGTTTATGCCTATATGTATATCAGTGAATGTGCACTGTGGGGTTAAAGGGTTTAGGTGTGTTCTTTAGAGCTCAACAAAATGTTGACATAGGAGTTACATTGATATAGACTTCTTAGAGATTGCTCCTTTTTTTTATTTTAACTTATCATTTTATTCAGCAGAAATACAGAACAAAAGAAAAGGAGAGGGGAATACATCATAATGTCACGTTGAAGGACATTACTATTGCAGGATACACAGATCCCAAGTTGACTCTATGACAATATAACCTAGATAAATATTTTGATCCTCAGGCCGGTCAGGAAAGGGAAAAGGAGAAAAATAAAACAAATAGGGGTTCTTGGGAATCCTTGACTATAATAAGTAATAGTTTGTTCATGTATAGCGCTGTTTGTTTTACATATCACTTCACAGAGACATTTTGCAGACACAGTCCCTGCAATCTTACAATCTGTGTTTTTGGTGCCTGAGGCACAGGGAGATAAAGTGACTTACCCAAGGTCACAACGAGCTGACACCGGAACTGAACCAAGTTCTCTTGCTTCAAGCTCCGTGCCAATCACTCTTTATGCACTGAGCTGCTCCTTCTCCCATACTATCGAAAGAAGAGGTCGATACTCTGGACCAGGATGTAGCTAAGTAACCTTTTTTAGCATTTAATTTATCCAGGGATCCCATTTTTGCTTGGATGAGTTAAAAAAAATTTGAAGTAGGGGGTCTGCGGAGATAAACTGCATTAATTTTTAGCTCTCGGGACCCCCAGCTTCTTGGGATATAATAGGAAGCTGCAACATCACACCAGTACCACAACAAAAGCAGCATACTGCCTCTGCTGCTGCTCCTTGTTGTGCAGGTCTTTCTTTTAGTACTCCCATGCCAGGCAACAGACATAATGGAGCAGTAAGTATCTTGTGTTCTCCTAGATGGACATTGTCACAGGAGACCAGGCATTTACGCCTTTTTACCAGGATCATACATTGAGCAAAACAGGTAAATGAATTAAATTGTAAATTTGTAAAATTGTAAATTTATTCACAGGATGTTACACAAACTACATAAAAGGCACACTTACTTGGGAACTGGGGTAAAAAAACTAGACTCCTAGGTGCAAGGAATACTACATAAGGATTTGCCCCTGAGACTTAGCCTGCAATGTACAAGAACTGAAATCAGCCTGCAGTTCCAGACGCCACCCCTCCCCTCTCTCCAGAGGTCTGGATTTTAAATCACTGGACTTGGTGCTTAGAATCTGCTAATCTGATTGACTCAGGGGTTTATAATACTTCTGAGTTACATTCACAGAACCCTGCAGGAAAATGTCCCACCAGCCAATCAGAGCGGGGCTCATCTGGCTGATGATGTCAGAGGCAGGGGGTGTGTTGAGCCAGCTCAGGATGCCCTCTGGGCAGGACATATTTTCTGGCCAATAGGAAAAGCACCTACAATCGTCATCTTTTCCTTAGCCAGCCCATTGCCTCCCGCCTCCTACAGGGGGTCTCTGTTCTCTGGACCCAGTACTCCGCCCTGCCCCGTCCACTTAGCACTCCGACACCTCTCAACATCCTGTCTCCTCTTTCATCTACGGATTCTTTGCAGACTAGCTGGCACCTTAAACATGTGCCCAGTCTGACTGCATTGAGCCTTATAGTAAATGTAAAAACACCATATGTCATATTTTATTACAGCATACATTTTGGGGTACCTTATATTCAGTTGGGGCACACACAAACCCAATACAGGTTCTGGGACACCTTGGCACTAACTGGTGTACACCCCTTAACCTAGGGATTCCCTCAGCTACAGGGATACTTTTCATCCCTGTGCCTCATTTTACTGAGCACAAAGCACATATGTACTTAACACACTTTGTTAATAAAATATATCCCCTGGTATGGGGAATAGAATAAAAATAGAATAGAATAAAAAGCTGCACTTTATTTTTCACGAGCCATATTCCCCACACACTATTGCATAGACTTAGTATGGATTCTAAGAATCCCCTCACAACCTTATATGTATTGTTGGAACACCTCAGAACACCTATACCGGTTCTGGTTGACCTGGGCATTTACTGGGTATCCCCACTAACCTAAGGACCCCTTGACTTTTTCAGGGACACCTCACATCCCTATGCCCCTTTTACCTTTCTGGTCTGTGCCGAAGCAGGGAACCCCTAGGGTTTGAGTCGCGAAAGCGTTTTCAAGGGGAGGTATTGCCTGTACAATGTGCCTCATGATTCCCAGGTACATTTTTGGGGTATCCAGCAACTCTGCTAGTTGGGCACATTCTGACAACACTTTCTCAGCAAATCCCCCCTTGAAACTCATACCGTATGCTTGTGAGCCATATGCTTGCTAGCATTCCTGGAAAGGTAAAAACACATCAAATACTTTATTGTCGCACACTACATTTTATGCATTACACAGTACTGGGCACAAGAACTTCAAAGTTCACTCTGTCTCTTCTCTACTTTCTCTCTCCATGTTGTTAGAATTTATTGCCCAGTTCCTAGATACCTTTGCTGCTTGGCTCACATTTCCCGGAAGGGGAGCAGCGCAGCAGTCCCGACAAGCAATTGTTAACAAAATAACGTGTGATTATGCATACATGAACATCATCATTACTCAAACATCTGTCATTTGTATTATTTGGTTAAATATCCATCTGTTTATAAGAGAAAGAAAAGTAGGGAGTGGAGATTGGAAAAGGGAGAGAGCATACTGTTTTGTTTAGACACCCCGAATTAGGTTGTCAATAGCTTATTTTTTGGTATTTTATGGCGGTTATGTCAATTTTGTTACTGTATTGACTTTTCTTGCTATGTAGCATGGGGCAGTTCTTTAATGGAGAATACCTTTTGAAATTTTGTGCAGGAATCCCTTAGGAACGCTGTTAGTCTTTTCATTTTCAGAGAGTACCAAATTCTTGTTTTAATCTGATATAGGACTGGCAGAGCCGGCTCATTAATTTCTCCGCTATGGCACAGCGTGTTGCTGTCATTATATGAGATATCAATTTATTTTGGTGTCTGTCAATACCGTCCAGGGGTCTGTTTAGAAGACACGACCAAGGATCGAGGGGGAAAGGAAAGCCCAGTACTTTTTCCACCAGTCTGTGCGCCTTTTTCCATACCCCTGCCACCTCAGGGCATAGCCACCACATGTGGATGAACGAGGCTCGTTGGCTGCAAGCCTTAGGATATGGGGGAGGTCCCCGGGAACATTCTTGCCAGGCGCACTTGGGTTAAATGCCACCTGTGTAATACTTTATACGCATTCTCTATAATTTGCATGCATATGGAGCTCATGGCCACCGCCGCCCCAAATATCTCTCCCCATATTCCAGGGTCAGATCTTTCTCCCATTGCGATATAAATGGAAATTCACTTTTTGCGGGTGGAAGAAAGATTCAGGTATAGATGGTCGAGATTGTCCTTTTTGAGTTGGGCGACGTTACATAGACTCTCTGATAGAGTTAAGGGTGGTGGTGGTGAGCTCACACGTTGGGCAAAACCTTTTATCTGAAAGTATCCAAATATCTCACCCTTTGGGATTCCACGTAGTTCCATAAGGGAAGCAAAGGAGAGGACCTTGGCTTTGTCCATAACCATAGACATAATTTTTTTTTGTAACAATTTTTTTATTGGTCACAGTCATAGATAATCTAACATACAGTAGTGTTGTGGGCCCACAACATGTCGGCTCATTACTTTCAGGGAAGGACCAATAACAGTTTTCCGTTTTCAATAGGAAAAAGAGTAAGGGGAAGAGGAGGGGGGGGGGAGGAGACAAACATGGGAGGGGGAGAGGGAGGTATGTGGGCTTGCCCAGAGGTGTCCCCGTGCAGCTCCCCAATTGTTTGGGGGTGGCTGCTAGACCTAGGTGCTTTGAATTTTTGGGGGCTTATCTCTCGATCCAAGGGTCCCATGTGTTCCAGAACTGGGGCATTTTCTTTTGGAGCATGGCCGTAAGCTTCTCCATAGTCATGACCTCATTAACCCTTCTCACTACTGTGGTTCTCAAGGGGGCCTTAATCTGTTTCCAGGCTGCCGCTATAGAGCATCTGGCCGCTGTCAGCATGTCCCTGATCAGCCGGGATATTGGTGGGGGGTGGTCGTCAATGGGTTTGCTCAGCACCATGGTAAGAGGGTCCAGGGGGAGGGGGATTCCAGTGATCTCATAGATAAGTGTCTGGATCTTGGTCCAGAACTTCTAGATCTCCGGACATGACCACCAAATGTGGGCCATGTCTCCCTTTTGACCACATCCCCTCCAGCACAGGTCCAGTGTGCCGGGGTAGACCTGGCTCAGCCTAGCCGGGGTCAGGTACCACTGGAATATAATTTTATAGATGTTTTCTTTTATTGTCGTACAAATTGAGGTTTTAGGGGCTTGCTCCCAAATATCCTCCCAGTCTTCCAGATCTATTGGGAGACCTAGTTTGTCCGACCATTTTTGCATATAGCGGTGTTTCGGGGGGTCTGATGTCGGTTCCGTGCTTTTGTATATCTGATATCAGGCCTCTCTGGTATATGTCTTTGAGACATAGGGTTTCAAACCGGGTCATTGGGGGGAATTTGGAGGTTGGAGACAGTGAGTGTAGGAAGTGCCTAAGTTGTAGATATTTAAATAGATGAAGGTCTTGGGTCTGGAATTTGTTCTTTAATGCCTGAAAAGTTAGGATCTCTCCCTTCTGCAGTAGATCGGCAACCATCCTAATATTGTGACCCTGGAATTGGTCAAATTGTCTTGTGGAACACCCTGGCGGGAAGTTGGGGTTCCCAAAGAGTGGGGTGAGCTTGGAGGGAGAAGCTAGCAGACCATACTTCCCTTTGCTTTTGAGCCATGCGTCCCACATGCATCTCATTGCTCCGAGACCGAACCTCTATGGCCCACTCCTTCTCCCTCCTGTGCTCCAGAGTGCCACTTGGATGGAGTGAGGCTGTGCGTAATGTGACTCTATTGCGAGCCAACAGGCCGAGGCTGGGTCGCAATTCAAAACTACAGCCTGCTTCAATTGTGCTGCGAGGTAATATCTGACTAAGTCGGGGACCCCCATGCCTCCTCTTGCTCTTGAGGAGAGCATCACTGACCTTGGGACCCTAGGTCTCTTATCGTTCAAAATGAATTGGAGTATTAGTGACTGGATGTTCTTTAGAGCCGGGCGTGGCACTACGATGGGGAGGGTTTGGAAGTAATATAGTAACCATTGGAGGACGTTCATTTTTACGGACACTTCTTCCAAACCAGGAAATTTGGTGTTTTTTCCACGTTTCCAAGTCTTTTTTAATCTGGTCAAATAGGGGGGTGTTGCAGGGTACATGCAACTACACACGTGGGTTTCTTGACAAGGCTTATTTATTTAGCCTTAAAAGATATACAGCACACAAAACAAAAATAGCTTTTCATCAGCAACAAACAAAAATAGCTTTTCATCAGCAACAAACAAAAATAGCTTTTCATCAGCAACAAACGAAAATGGCTTTTTCTTCCGCAAACCAAACAAAACAGTTTCTCTTTAGCAGACAGTCTATAAATCAGGCAGTTACCCTTTTCCTATGCAGGGAACAGACAGTTCACAATTCAACTACCTTGCTACTCAGACCTTGTTACAGGAATCTCTTTAGCAGCTTACTCCTCTCTCCTCAACAGCCAGGCTCCATGTGTCTACAGCCTGGGTTTTAACACACCTTGATTAGGCAGTTGGGATTCAACTAATTGTCCTGAGGTTCCCAGCTGAAGTTAACCTAATCAGTGCTGCACTGCAGACTAGACATAGGTTTTCCAGGCATATAACTGGTGGCTTTTATTTACCCTGTCACATTCCTCCCCTGTTAGTGTGTGGCTGGGGCTACGCACGGCTGAAGCCCAACCATCCACCCTTTCTCTAGAAAAGAAGTCAGCATTTGCGTTCTCTTTTCCCGGCCTATGCTGAATCTTAAATGAGAAGGGTTGGAGGGCCATATACCACCTAGTCAATCTAGCATTGGAATCCTTCCTATTTAACCACTTCAGTGGAGCATGATCCGTCACCAAAGTAAAATGGACTCCTGCCAGGTAATGCCTCAAAGCCTCGATTGCCCACTTTACTGCGAGGCACTCTTTCTCAATCACTGAGTAGTTTTTTTCCCTTGGGGATAGGATGTTCAACTCCCTCAAACTGTTGTGACAACACTGCCCCTAGCCCTATCTCTGATGCATCTGTTTGCACTATAAAAGGGCTGTTGAAGTCTGGGCTTCTAAGGATGGGACCCTCTGATAGACACCTTTTTATGTCCTCAAAGGCTCTCTGACAATCCCTTGACCACACCACTTGTGTAGGGGCACACGTTTTTGTGAGGTCCGTTAAAGGGGCTGCCACTTCCGAATATTTGGGGATGAACCGCCGGTAGTATCCTGCTAAACCCAGCAGAGAGCGTACCTGCGTTTTTGTTTGGGGGGTCGGAACTTCTTTCAGGGCAGCTACCTTGTCGGCTAGTGGCCTTACTTTTCCACCTCCCACTGCATACCCTAAGTATTTGGTTTCCGCTTAACCAAAGGCACATTTCTTAGGGTTGGCTGTGAGTCCTACCTCTCTTAGAGATTTGAGGACCGCTTTCAGCCTATTTAAATGGGCCTGCCAGTGTTTACTATAAATGACAATGTCATCTAGGTAGGCTGTGGCATAAGTCCTATGGGGCCTCAGTACCTTATCCATAAGTCTCTGAAATGTGGCTGGGGCTCCATGCAGTCCAAATGGCATTGTCACAAACTGGTATAAACCCATGGGAGTGGCAAAGGCTGTTTTGCATTTGGACTTTTCCTCTAAGGGTATTTGCCAGTATCCTTTTGTCAAGTCCAACGTGGATATATATTCCGCGTTACCAAGGGCGTCATTTAATTCGTTCACCCTTGGCATCGGATATGCGTCAAACTTGGATACCGCATTGAACTTTCGGAGGTCCACACAACATCTTACCTTCCCATCGGGTTTAGGGACCATAATTAGTGGACTACACCACTCACTGCATGATTCCTCAATCACTCCTAAGTGTAACATTTCTTGTACCTCCTTCTCTACCAGAGCCCTACGACTTTCAGGCAACCTATAAGGACGGGAACGTACTTTTACCCCAGGTGCTGTCTCGATTGCATGGGAAATTAAGTTAGTTTGTCCTGGTAAGTCAGAAAAAACATCCTGGAATTGTGTAATTATTGCTAACAAGTCCCCTTTTTGTTCAGAGGACAACTGTTTACCCATTGGGATTTTATCGTCACTCACGATGTTCTCCCGTGGAGGCTGAGGACCCAAGTCGGTTTCCTCCTCCACCGGGTGCATGAATAGAGACCGCTGCATCTTCCAGGGTTTCAACTAGTTCACATGGTAAATTTGTTTACCCTTCCTGGACCCTGGTTGAGCGATCTCGTAATCACCCGTACGGCGGAGTACTTCGAATGGGCCCTGCCATTTGGCCAGGAGTTTACTCTCGCAACTGGGTAACAATAACATCACCTGGTCTCCTGGGTGAAACACTCTCATGCGAGCATTCTGATTGTAATGTCTCTCCTGACTGTCCTGGGCTGATCTAAGATTCTCCCTGGCAAAATGGCTGACCACATCTAGGCGCTTCCTAAGGTCTAGTACATATTGCAGGGTATTCTTAGAAGGGGACTGCTGTTCCTCCCAGGACTCCTTTAGGAGGTCTAGGATACCCCGGGGTTGGCGGCCATAGAGCAATTCAAATGGTGAGAATCCTGTGGAGGCCTGGGGAACTTCCTGCACTGCAAACAGCAGAAAAGGGAGAAGTTCATCCCAGGCTCTCTTCTCTGAATCTACAAATTTCCTCAGCATCCCTTTTAGAGTTCGGTTAAATCTTTCCACCAATCCGTCAGTCTGTGGATGGTAGACCGATGTCCGAACAGACTTGACCTCTAGTAACTTTAAGACATCCTGCATCAGTTTAGCCATGAAATTTGTACCTTGGTCTGTCAACATAACCTGGGGAAGTCCAACCCGTGAGAACAGTTCCAACAACTTGTTGGCTACTTGCTTCGCCGTTGCTGTTCTCAGGGGGAACGCCTCAGGATATCTTGTCGCATAATCAACTATGACAATGATAAACCTGTGTCCTTTTGCAGAAGGTTCTAGAGGTCCTACCAAGTCTACCCCAATCCTCTCAAAGGGAACTGACACCAAGGGTAGAGGAACCAAAGGGGCTGGTTTATGTCCTTTTGGACTAGTTAGCTGGCACTCCGGACATGCTGCACATAGCTTAGCAATATCACTATGCATCCCTGGCCAATAGAATCGGGATGAAATACGGTCCAATGTTTTATCCCTGCCCAGGTGACCACCCCAAGGGACAGTATGGGCTAGAGTGAACACAGATTTAACAAACGCCTTGGGAACCAATATCTGTCTGGTGACCTCCCCTGTTTGTGTCTGCCTATTCACCCTAAATAGGATATCCTTTGATAGCTCAAAATGGGAGAATACTATCACCCCCTGTGCATCTAAAATCTGTTCATCAATTTTCACCACCTTGTCATACTGTCTAGCAAGGACTGGGTCTTCCCTTTGCTTCTGGCGAAAGTCAGGGAGGTACAGGTCTGGTAAATCTCCAGGGCCCATATCCCCCTCCCTTTGGCCATCCCCAGCCATCACTTGTGACCTCTGACTACTAGAATGGTCACCTTGAGACCCAGATTTCTGCAACCAGTCCTGTTTGTCCAAGCGTCTTTGCTTCCGAGTCTTTTGAACCCGGTGTCTACTGGGAAAAAGGTCTGCCGAGAAGGGGAACAGTTTGCCAGGGTTCTCCTGAGCCCTAGAAGGAGGCTCCTCGTGAAAGACTGGGGCCATTAGGTCCGAAAAGAAAGGCCTGTCCCGACCGAGCACAACGGGGGCAGGTAGCCAAGAAGCAACTCCTACTTCGAGGTAAGCCTCCTGACCTTTTACCTGTAGCCGGATTTTTGCCATCGGATAGCGTTTTACATCGCTGTGTATACATTCTATGCTCCATGGGGAGTCAAAAGAACACACGTTGGGCGGTAACAGTTCCTGGAGGACCAGAGTTTTCCCAGAGCCTGAATCTACAAGGGCCTGGACGGTTTTTCCCCCAATCAGGGCTGGAAGTAGCCAGGGCTTGTAATTTTCCCCAGTAAAAGCCGAGGCGACGGTTCTGCTGAATGAACAATCCATCAGTGGACAGTCCACATACCGGTGGCCTTGTTCTCCGCAGGCGGAACATGGAGAGGGTTCCCGCACAGGAGGGGGCTGTGGATAGCGCTCCGCTGGACCGGTTACTGGAGACCAGGCATCTGGTGGGTCCTGTGGGCGACGTCCTTGGAAGTTCCTCTCACTTTGCAACGAGCCGACATCCGGAGGGAGGTGAGGGTCTCTGCGGGGACCAGCATTTGGACTCCGTCCTTGCTGGAACGACTGCTCCTTCCGTTGGACTTGGCGGTACCGTAATGGGCCGTAGGTTCCCCATTGATCCGACCTCCCTCTTTGGGCGTCCGCAAGTGCCGGTGGAGTCGGGTCCAGGACACTCGCCTGCTGCTCAGCCCCAAGGAAGTTCTCCACGAGTCAGACCGCCAAAGCTAGGGTTTCAGCAGCGTGGCGTTTTACCCACGAGCGTGCGGAAGGGGGTATTATTTGTAGAAATTGTTCCAAAACCACCTGCTCCAGAATTGCCTCCTTAGTGCACTCCTCAGGTTGTATCCAGCGTGTACACAAGTCCAATAATTGCTCAGCGATGACCCGGTTTCTCATCTTAGCGGTGTACTTCATGTTCCGGAACTGCTGCCGGTAGGTCTCTGGGGTCAGACCTAAGCGATCCAGTATGGCGGCTTTTACTTGGCGATAGTCCATTGTCTGATCTGCTGGGAGACCCTGATATGAGGCCTGGGCTTCTCCTATGAGGAGCGGGGCCAAAGTAGTTGCCCAGCGATCTGTAGCCCAGCCCTGAGCTTCGGCAACTCTTTCAAAAGTCAGTAAAAAAGCCTCTGGATCCTTGTTCTGAGCCATTTTCCTCAGGAGTATCGGGGGTCTGCTTCCAAGTTCTGGACTGGCAGACCCCTGGAATTGGGTCAGCAGCTTGGCCATTCGCTCCTCCTGTGCTGCCTGCTGCTGGGTTAGGAGCTGGGTTTGCTGCTGCAAAAGTCTTTCATCTCTCTCTGCTTGCAGCCGTGCCTGCTCCTGCATTAACTGTCCCCGCTTTTTGGTCTGCTCGCACAAAAACTCTTAAAAAAATTCTTCCATTTTTTTCATTCTTGTGTGTATGTATGGCCCTTTTATTTCAGGGGCCTTTCAAAATCCCACTTCTGACACCATATGTTGCAGGGTACATGCAACTACACACGTGGGTTTCTTGACAAGGCTTATTTATTTAGCCTTAAAAGATATACAGCACACAAAACAAAAATAGCTTTTCATCAGCAACAAACAAAAATAGCTTTTCATCAGCAACAAACGAAAATGGCTTTTTCTTCCGCAAACCAAACAAAACAGTTTCTCTTTAGCAGACAGTCTATAAATCAGGCAGTTACCCTTTTCCTATGCAGGGGACAGACAGTTCACAATTCAACTACCTTGCTACTCAGACCTTGTTACAGGAATCTCTTTAGCAGCTTACTCCTCTCTCCTCAACAGCCAGGCTCCATGTGTCTACAGCCTGGGTTTTAACACACCTTGATTAGGCAGCTGGGATCCAGCTAATTGTCCTGAGGTTCCCAGCTGAAGTTAACCTAGTCAGTGCTGCACTGCAGACTAGACATAGGTTTTCCAGGCATATAACTGGTGGCTTTTATTTACCCTGTCACAGGGGGTAATTGTGTTGATAAAGGGAGTTATACGAGTTTGAAATTTTGACCCCCAGATATTTTATATAGGTGGAGCTCCACTTGTATTTGTAGTGGGCTTGGATAAGTTTCCACGTCTGGGGTGGGAGGGAGATATTTAGGGCTTCCGATTTGTCTATCTTGACCTTATAGTCAGAGATCTGCCCAAATTGAGTCAGATGCCTTTGAAGGCTAGGGAGGGAGGAAAGGGGGTCATCGAGGGTCAGAATCACATCGTCCACAAATAGGGAAATGTTGTACTCTCGGTCCGCAATTTGGATCTCCTTGATACTTTTTTCGGCTCTAATTTTGGACGCTAAAGGTTCAATGGTTAGGGCAAATAACAAGGGGGAAAGCGGGCAGCCCTGTCTGGTCCCGTTCCTGATTTTTATTGGATCCGAGAAGCCGCCTGATAGTTTGACATACGCTGTTGGGTTTTGATAGAGGGCTCTCACTCCCTCTAGGAAAGGGCCACTGAAGCCGAACCTCAGCATTGTTTGGTCTAAAAAATACCATTTGATTCTGTCGAACGCTTTTTCAGCGTCGAGGCTCAGAATCATTGCTTTGGATCCAGTGAGAGGCACGTGGTCTATTATATCCACAATTTTGCGGGTGTTGTCGGAGGCCTGTCTTCCTGACACAAAACCTACTTGATCTATGTGTATGAGTCTAGGGAGAATTGGATTTAGCCTGTTTGCCAAGATCTTACTGTAGATTTTGAGATCGGTATTTAACAGGGAGATGGCCTATAGTTACCGCAGAGGAGCAGGTCTCTACCCTCCTTGTGGATTATAGCCAGATTTGCCGCTGTAATCGTAGCGGGGATTGGTTCCCCTTGGAGGAAGGAATTGTACATATCTAATAGGTATGGGGAGAGGATTGGCATGAACATTTTATAATAAGAGTTTGAGAAACCATCTGGGCCCGGGGTTTGGGCTAATTTGAGTGATTTAATGGCTCCAGATAGTTCCTCTTGGGAGACATTTTTATTTAACTTCTCTACCTCTTCCTGGGATAGGGTGGGCAGGTTATATTGCTCTAGATATTGTGAGATAGTTTTAAGGCTAACCGGGTCCTGGGTTGGGGGGTGAAGGTTGTAAAGGTCCGAGTAAAAGTCTTCAAATTCCTGTGCTATCTCTTTTTCTATGTATGTGGTCTGTCCGTTTCGTGTCTGTATGCGGGCTATCTGAGATTTGACTCTCGTGCCCCTGAGTTTTGAGGCTAGAAGCCTGTCAGCTTTATTGCCTTTATCGAAGAATTTTTGCTTCGACCACCTTAGTGCCTTCTCTACTTCCTCGAGTTGGGTCTGTTTGAGAGAAGATCTAGCTAGATTTAGTTGTTTAAGCATTTTTTTAGATGCCGTAGTTTTATGCTGCTGTTCTAGCTTGGTGATCTTGTCTAAGATCTCTTTTTGGAGCTTAAGTTTAATTTTCTTTTTGTGTGATGTGATTGAAATCAGGTCTCCTCTGATGGAGGCTTTATGGGCCTCCCAGAGCATGGCTGGGGCTGAGACTGATCCTGCGTTAATTTGAAAGAACATTGATAGCTTTTGGCGGAGTACCATTTCTGTGTCAGGGCAGTTTAACATGGAATCATTTAATTTCCATATGTATTGGGTGTTATTCACAAAGGGTATGGATAGGGTAAGTTCAATTGGTGCATGGTCAGACCAGGTGATTGGGCCTATGTTTGACTGGGAGGACACCTGGAAGATGTTGCTAGTACATAGAAAATAATCGATCCTCGAGTAGGACTGAACAGGGGTGGAGAAGAAGGTATAGTCCCTATGACCCTGGTGCTGAGCCTCCATATATCCACTAGTGAGTATTCCTCAATGATGTCACTAAATTTCTTAGCTTTCTTTTGGGATTGGATGGTATATGGAGTGGGAGAGGATGGGAGGAGGGTGGGGGCGGGGTTCGATTTGTCTAGTGCGTGAGAGGCCACCATGTTAAAGTCACCTCCGATAATCAGAGATGAGAAAGATTGCTGTTCTAGGGATTGGAGGAGGGTTCTTAGGAAAGGGAGTTGGTTGTCATTGGGGGCATAGACGTTTACAAGTGTGATTGGGGTGCCAGACAGGATGCCCTGTAGTATCAGGAACCGACCATCGGGGTCTGGGAGTGACTTGGATAGAACAAAAGGGACGCCATTCCGTATAAGGATGACTACTCCTCTTTTTTTGCTTGGCGAGGATGCAAAATAGGCCTGGGGGAATACATTTTTGAATGTGTTGGGTGGGGTTGGGGAATTGAAGTGAGTCTCTTGGATGAGGACAATGTCTCCCTTTGATTTCTTTAGGTCCTGAAGGACTAGCTTCCTCTTTGTTACTGAATTGAGTCCTTTGACGTTAAGTGAAATTAATTTAATGGAAGACATTGTCCCATGGGGGGTATTCCCAGAGCTCCAGACTCTGATGCTCTTGGATTTCCCATGACAAGAGCTCCTTCTTCAGGCATAGGACGAAGGTTCCTGGTCGGTGTGGATGGGAAGGGATAGGGCATCTCTGGGCATCGGATTGGAGGGGGGGGGAAGGGTGGACACATAGGGGAAGAAACGAACATACAGGCCTTTGTCAGGCGCAACAAGAGTAACCTTTCTCACGACAGTGAGAAAGGTGGCGGGGTCAAACACCCCTGGAGATCCTTCCAGGACACCAAGCCTGGAATGGGAGAGAGAACCAGGTACATGGTCCGACACCCTCCATGTCTTTGAACATACCGTGTTTAATGGAGACCCAGTAAAATGAGGGGAAAGCTGCCTCCCGTCTAAATTTGTGGCGCAGTGTGGCCTTTGGGTCTTGTAGGCTGAAGGGCATGGGACTAACTGGGGAGGAGAGGGATATAGAGCGGGGGGAGGGGAAAGGAAGAGAAAAAACAAAGAGAAGAAAGAAAAAAAAGGAAAAACCCGTGTGCAAACATATAAAGCATTTCTTTCTACAGTTGTTGTTTTGTAGACATAGCCTAATCAGGTTATTACTCTAAACATTTCAGCGTCTTTCTAGTCCCACAATTGTATTGTATTGTATTGTATTGTATTGTATGTCTTTATTTATATAGCGCCATTAATGTACATAGCGCTTCACAGTAGTAATACATGTGGTAATCGAATAAATAACAGATAATATAAATAACAGATCATGGGAATAAGTGCTTTAGACAAACATAACATTAAGGAAGAGGAGTCCCTGCCCCGAGGAGCTTACAATCTAATTGGTAGGTAGGGAGAAGGTACAGAAACAGTAGGAGGGAGTTCTGGTAAGTGCATCTGCAGGGGGCCAAGCTTTATGTATCATGTGTTCAGAATGTTCACAGTGCTATTCGTATACTTCTTTAAGCAAGTGTGTCTTAAGGTGGGTCTTAAAGGTGGATAGAGAGGGTGCTAGTCGGGTACTGAGGGGAAGGGCATTCCAGAGGTGTGGGGCAGTCAGTGAAAAAGGTTTAAGGCGGGAGAGGGCTTTAGATAAAAAGGGGTAGAAAGAAGACATCCTTGAGCAGAACGCAAGAGTCGGGATGGTGCATAACGAGAAATTAGGGCTGAGATGTAAGGAGGGGCAGAAGAGTGTAAAGCTTTAAAAGTGAGGAGAAGAATGGAGTGTGAGATGCGGGATTTGATTGGAAGCCAGGAGAGGGATTTCAGGAGGGGAGATGCTGAGACAGATCTAGGAAAGAGTAGAGTGATTCTGGCAGCAGCATTTAGGATAGATTGTAGGGGAGACAGGTGAGAGGCAGGAAGGCCGGACAGCAGGAGGTTACAGTAATCAAGACGGGAGAGAATGAGGGCCTGAGTCAGAGTTTTAGCAGTCGAGCAACAGAGGAAAGGGCGTATCTTTGTTATATTGCGGAGGAAAAAGCGACAAGTTTTAGAAATGTTTTGAATGTGAGGGGCGAATGTGAGAGAGGAGTCGAGTGTGACCCCTAGGCAGCTTGCTTGGGTTACTGGGTGGATGATCGTAGTTCCAACAGTAATGTGGAAGGAGGTAGTAGGGCCAGGTTTGGGAGGAAGTATGAGGAGCTCTGTTTTAGCCATGTTGACTTTAAGGCGACGGAGGGCCATCCAGGATGATATAGCAGAGAGACATTCAGAAACTTTGGTCTGTATAGCAGGTGTAAGGTCAGGTGTTGAAAAGTATATTTGTGTGTCGTCAGCATAGAGGTGATATTTAAACTCAAAAGATGTTATTAGGTCACCTAGAGAGAGTGTGTACAGAGAAAAGAGAAGAGGTCCCAGGACAGAGCCCTGGGGTACCCCCACAGAGAGATCAATAGAGGAGGAGGAGGTGTTAGCAGAAGAGACACTGAAAGTACGATGGGAGAGGTAGGATGAGATCCAGGATAGAGCTTTGTTCCGAATACCAAGAGTATGGAGAATGTGAAGGAGAAGAGGGTGGTCCACGGTGTCAAATGCTGCAGAGAGGTCGAGTAATATGAGCAGAGTGTAATGACCTCTGTCTTTGGCAGCATGGAGGTCGTCAGTTATTTTAGTGAGGGCTGTTTCCGTGGAGTGAGCAGTGCGGAAGCCAGATTGTAGAGGGTCTAGGAGAGAATAGGTGTTGAGAAAATGGAGCAAGCGAGAGAATACAAGACGTTCAAGGAGTTTAGAGGCAAAAGGCAGGAAGGAGACAGGTCGATAGTTAGAAAGACAGGTAGGGTCAAGTTTGCTGTTTTTGAGTAATGGTATGACTGTTGCATGTTTGAAGGAGGATGGAAAGGTTCCAGAGCAGAGGGAGGAGTTAAAAATGTGTGTGAGCGTAGGGATTATAGTAGGAGCAAGAGGTTTTAGGAGATGGGAGGGAATGGGGTCAAGAGGGCAAGTGGTAGAGGGAGAAGTGGCGATCAACAGCGACACATCCTCCTCTGAGACAGTGGAAAAAGAGTCAAGGAAGGCAGGAGGAGAGTTAGGAAGAGGTGTAGGATGGGAAGAAGAAACAGAGGGGATGTTCTGACGTATGGATTCCACCTTTTCCTTAAAATAGTCAGCAAAGTCCTGAGCGGAGATGGAGGAAGGAGAGGCAGCTGAGGGTGGTTTGAGTAGAGTATCAAAGACAGAGAACAGTCGGCGTGGGTTAGACTTGTGCATGTTGATTAGTGCAGAAAAGTAGGCTTGTTTAGCTTGCGAGAGGGCAAAGTTGAAACAGGATAGCATAAGGTGGGAGGGGGGGGTTGTCTTGCCTTGTGGCTGCGCATTTGTTTTTTTTTGTTGTTTTTTGTATGCCTTCATTACATTTCACTTCGGCTGCCCTGGGGGGGGAGGGAGGGGATGGGGGGAAGGGTTTGAAGGCTGCGTTACCCTTTCTGTTGATTGGGGAAGGGGGGGCGGGAGAGGGGAGAAGGGGGGGGGGGGAAAGGAGGGGAAGGGGGGGAAGAGGGGGAAAAAGGGGGGGGAGGAAGGAGGAGGAAGGGGAGTGATCTATACCACAACATTTTAACATAGATGTAAGCATTTTCATACATGACGTTGATAAGTTCTCTGTGCATCCTGTCATGTGATATTTGTCCTGGGCTTTGCCTCCCTTTGGTGGGATTGTAGGTGGGGGGGGGGCTGGGGGGTGGGGGAGGGGGGGTAGTTTGTGGGGGAGGGGTAGGGGGAGGCTAGTGGTTTGCTCGAAATTTCAGGGGTACATAGTTCTTCTTTTGGATTGTATGGGAGCTGGCGTGGCGATGGGGACCCCGGTCTGGGCCTCTCTGGGAGGGAGGGATGGGGGGGGGCACAGGGGATCGGAGAGGGGGGGAGGGAGCTGGGGGGCAGTGGCGGAGGGGCAGGGGGGGGGTCGGAGTAGATTGGTGGCATATCGGGGTTAGGGGGAAAAAGATGGATCCAACCTGATTGTTGCTGAACCCCCTTGGGTTAGAGATATAGTCTGCATAGTCCTCTTTAGTAGCCAGGGTTTTCTCTCGGGGCTGTACCATGATCGCCGGGGTCGGAGGCCCCAGGTTGGGGTCGTCACCCTCCGGCTCCGGCTCCCCCGGCTCCGGTAAGTGGTGGGAGGAAAGGGGGGGGTCAGGATGGGCAGGTAGGGGAGGAGGGAGGGGGGGATTCAGGAGGGGGGTGGGTAGAGGGGGGGAGGGGTTGGGGTGGAGGGGGAAAGGGTTGGGGAGGAGGGGGTGTGGGGGAAGGGAGGGGTGTGGGGGAAGGGGCGGGGGGGAAAGGGGAGGAGAGGGCTGTGGTGGGGGGGGTGAATGAGGGTTAGTGGAGGGGGGTCTTGGCTGAGTTCTAGATGGCAGTGCGCTGGGGGATCTGTCGCTGATTGTCTCTGCGTTTCTCCGCTGGGGATGCGGTGTTGCGGCGCCAGTTGCCGAGATTGGAGGTAGCAGGTACATCAGGTAGGTGGGTGGACTTGGCCTCTCTTCGGGGGGGTTCCTCTTGCAGCCTTCCTCCCTCAAGTCCTCGGCAGTCCTCGGCGGGTCTGTCGGGACAGTATGGGCTGTAGGCAGTGTGACGGGGAGGAAAGGGTTAATACCTGATTTGCCATGCATTACTGTTGTTGCCCGGTCCCCGCCATTTTTACTCCCCATGTGCAGGCCATTCCCTGTCTGCGAGGGTAAAAGACAAGATGCATTGCTTGCCATACCCTCTAACCCAGCGGTGCGCAAACTGGGGGGCGCGACCCCCAGGGGGGGCGCGAGACTGCCGACGGGGGGCGCGGGGTTTACAGAGGCCCTGCGCGCTTCCCGAAGGCACTTAAATTAAGTGCCGGGGGAGCTGCAGGGCCTCTGTAAACCTAACTTACCGTGGCTCCGGCGGCTTCCACCCTGCGTCGCCATGGCAATGCGGAGTCAAAATGACGCTGCGAGGTCATGTGACGTCACGTTGCTATGGCAACGTGACGTCATTACGCCGGAGCGCGGGTAAGTTGGGGTTGGGGGGGCGCGGGAGTGAGGGGACAGCTGGCAGGGGGGCGCAGGGAAAAAAGTTTGCGCCCCCCTGCTCTAACCAACACATGATAGCAGATCTTAAATGTAAGGCAGGATGCATTTTTTTGTAAGTCCAAGCAGGAATTACTTGGACCTCCAGCTGTGATATGGGGGAATGAGCTTCGGTATTTTTATGACCAAGCCTCAAAGGGCGGTAATTATTTTTATGATGGAGCCTCAAAAGGCTCCCACAGATTTAGAGTCCCCCTGTCTAAAAGAGTGTCAATTATGAAAAGACCCAGAGACCCATAATGTATACAATAATGGCATTCTGATGCACAGCAGATGTCAGGCTAGTGACACCTTTCAGACAGAGACCAGACCCAGTGGCCCCAAGAAATGGGTGTAGCCCAGGTATGCTAAGTGGCATGGGCGTCAACCTGACCCATGCGCCCTGCCCACCGGACAGCCCTTTTGACCGGTCTTATGAACTGTGGGTCACTTGGCTATTCGTGGTTTTTTTTGTTCCCACGAGGGGATTGGATCCACATGTTAAAGATAGCTTTGGGCAGTCTATAAATGTGGCTTCCCAATTATTCCCAGTGTGATTCCTGAATTTTAATCCATGATGTAAAGATGCAAGACTTTGTTCCAGTACAGCAGCAACCAGTCCAGGAGTGAAGGGGTTAACAACCACATAACCACAGGACTTTTAAAACCAAGGCTGCATTTCTTGCACTGGCAAGCAAAGGACAATTTCTTTCGTTCCTAAGAAAAATTATTTCGTTTCCTGATCCCAGTGAGTGTGGTTTTAAGTGTATTCTGCAGATGTCGTGTGTTTGTTTATTAAGGAAATAAATCACAATTTATTTTGCAACTTGTTCTGTTCAATCAAGTACCCAGAAATATAAATGTGTTGATAAAAGTTGATGTCATCGTGACAAGCTTTTAAAAAACTGATGGCAGCTGGTGATATACAGATTGAACCTATATTGCAGTGTCCTGCGGGCTCTGAAATATAGTGAGGACCTTGTAGCTTGCCAGCTCCTCAGACAAGTAGCAACTGACACACACTTCTGAAGAGCACGAGAGACTTCACTGTTCCCTTCACCCATACTCCGAAGGCACCACGAGCAATCGCTCAGGAAGGTTCAGGTCATAGACCAGAGAGAAAGTCGTGGAGAGATGTGCGGGGTATGGCTTACCGACAGATGGGCGGTCGAGGGCACAACTGGAGGAGGATTTGGAGCATCATGAGGACCGCAGGGTCCTACCAGAGGGGCAAGTCCCCGTAGCTGCTGTGTTGGCTGACGCTATTCAGCCCGGAGTGCTGGAGGTCCCTCCAACTCCGGGGCTGCAAGGACATGAGGAGAGTGCTAGTGACCCCCCGGTCATGGGTGGCTTGGCGCCAGGGGTTGTGGTCGAGATAGCAGCTGCAGCTGCCGAGCGTGCCGTCCCTGGGCTCACTGCACTTCTGGCTACATGGGGAACGGGTGTTAGCACTGCAGAGCGGGTACAGCTCCTGACAGCAGTGCTCAGAAGAACCTCCTACCTTGCAAACGGGGAACAAGGTCTTTCCCGGGCGGATCATCACAGCTTCAGCAAGTTCGTGGATGGCACAGATGACCTCGATGCGTTCCTGAATGACTTTGAGATGCAGTGTTCCCGGTTCTGAATTCCAAGAAGGGACTGGGTGGTCAGACTGCGACCACTGTTATCTGGCAAAGCCAAACGGACTGTGATGGGTATTCCACGCGTGGATGCCGATGACTATGGTCATGTGAAAAGCAAGCTGCTAACCCAGTATGCCCTGACTCCAGAATCTTACAGGGGTAAGTTCCGGACGGAGGTAGTACTCCCCGGAGAGTCATACAGCACCTATGCCAGTAGGATGGCTTTGCACGGGAGTCAGTGGGTGGAGGGGAATGGGGTTACAACATTCCATACCCTGCTGGACATATTCTTTCAAGAGCAGCTGCTGCAGCAGCTTCCCACAGATGTGAGGGGATGAGTCTATGACCATAATCCTCAGACCTATGAGGATGCAGCGAGAATGGCGGATGAGTATGTGGCCAGCCGAGTTGCAATGAACGACCCTGTAGCACCCAATGGAGCAGGCCATGCGGCCCAGGGCGCTAAGACTACCCCTCCGTGGACACACCAGCCTGCGGCAGCAAACAGCACACCCTAGGCTGCAGAGTTCAAGCATGAGAGGCGGTGTTACACTTGCAACAAGGTCGGGCATCTCAGGCCAGACAGTCTGGACCGGGACCGGTCCAAGGGACCCCATCAGGGGCAACGCTCACCAGCTGCGAGGCCGGTCGCCAGTGTGTGTGACTGGCACACACAGAGGAGCCAAGTACAGCCGTGGAACCAGCCCACAGAGGGATTCCCAGCGGAGAGACTGCACTTGCCACCTCAGGACCAGCAGCTGAGAGCGGGGGACATCAGGTTGCTTCAGTCGGGATGCAGCCCAACGATGTCCGGCAGAAGCATCTGCGGAAGGTGACCATCGGAGACCGGCAGGTGGACGGCTTGCTAGACTCCAGTGCCACCATGACTCTGGTTCGCCCTGATATGGTGCGGCCAGAGGATTTGCTCCCGGGCACCGGGATGCAAGTGACTATGCCAGACGGAGGACCGCGGTCACTCCATGTTGCCCGGGTCTTTTTGGACTGGGGTGCCGGACGTGGCATGAGGGAGGTGGGGGTTTTGCCTGGGTTAGATGCTGAGGTCTTGCTGGGTAACGACCTAGGACACGTTACCTGTGTTTTTACCACTGAGCTGGCACCTGTTGCAGCGATCACCAGGAGCCAGTCAGCAAGGATCGCAGCAGAACCAGCCCCTGTCCCCCTGCATTTGGGACCTACAGTTCCAGTAGTCTCTGCAGAGACCAGACAGTTAAGCCAGACTCAGTCGCTTTCTGACACTGACTTACTGTTTCCTGTACCTGTTCCCTGTCCCCCTGACTCAGATGTGACCGGGGGGTGGCCAGAGATAGGTGCCCAGTTTAGGGATGCGGTGCGATCTGATCCCAGCTTGGAGGGCATGAGACTGCGGGCGTCGGAGTCTAAGCCAAGCAAGGGGTCTGATTACTTCTTGTGGCACCGCGGGCTCCTATACAGAGAGCAAGGGACCACCGGGTTAGATGAGGTATGGACAGGGAAGAGACAGCTAGTGGTACCCCGTGAATATAGGCAGCAGTTGTTGCGGGTAGCCCACTCCATTCCACTAGCTGGGCATCAGGGGGTCGCTAGGACGTGAGCCTGGCTGTTGCAGCGTTACTAGAGTTCTGCCGATCCTGTTATGCCTGCCAGCGAGTAGGTAAGGCGGGTGACAGTGTGAAGGCACCCCTGAACCCGTTACCGGTAATAGGGGAACCCTTTCAGTGGGTAGCTATGGACCTCGTGGGACCCCTCATGGTTCCCAGCTGGTCAGGAAAGCGCTACATTCTCACGGTGGTGGATTTTGCCAACCGGTACCCTGGGGCGGTAGCGCTTGCCAGTATTTATGCTAGGGCAGTAGCTAAAGCTCTGTTAGCCATTTTTTCTAGGGTAGGTTTCCCTAGTGAGATCCTAACCGATCAGGGGTCGCAGTTCATGAGTGAATTGCTCCAGTGTCTCTGGGAGGCGTGCGGGGTGAAACACCAGCGCACGACCCCTTACCACCCCCAAACCAACGGACTTTGTGAGAGGTTCAATGGTACCCTGAAGCAGATGCTGCGAACATTTATAGAGGCAGAGGGAAAAGACTGGGAGATTCCCCTGCAGCATTTGCTGTTTGCGTACCGAGAGGTGTCGCAAGAATCCATAGGCTTCTCTCCCTTTGAGCTGCTATATAGTCGCGAGGTACGGGGACCTCTGGACCTATTCCGTGAGGGATGGGAAGGGGAGACTACCACTACTGATGCATCTGTGCTTGAGTATGTGATAGATCTCAGAGACCGGTTAGAGATGCTCATGGGGTTGGCACAGGACAACCTTAGGGCTGCTCAGACCAAGCAGAAGACTTGGTATGATCAGAATGCCCGTAGCAGAGAGTTCATCCCAGGACAGCAGGTACTTGTTCTCAAGCCCATTCGGAAGAACCAATTAATGGCTGCCTGGTCGGGACCGTATCCGGTACTGCGAAAGATGAACGAGTGCAACTATGTTGTACAGGTAGGAGAGAGATAGAGGTATATAACCCCCTCAATTAACCAGTGCGCGGGGGAGGGGGGGGCTTTCCCAAACCCCACAGTCAGACCGGAGTCCGGTTAGCTCCACCGCCTCTCCTACCTCCCGCTCCGTTCCTCCAGACGGCTCCTCCGATTTTGTGTGTGATGCAGGGGGAGACTTCCACCGGGGGTCGGGGCTCACAGGAGGCCTCCCAGAGCGCCGGCAACCCCTCTCCAAATCGCTGGAAAAGGTCACGCTTATGCCCAGCTAGTCTTTGGGGTTCAGCGCTGTAAGGTTTGGGGGGGGATTTGTTTATTTAAGTGCTTAATTGTTGGTTATTCGTTGGAGGGGCCCTGGAGCAAGTCTCTCAGGCAGCCATTCCTCTTGACGTCACAGGAAGTCTCATAGACATAATTTTTAATGAAATAGTAAGGTAGTGTCCAATATAAATATAGTTTTATTGCTTGATTTGAAATGATAGATTTGATTTATTGTCGGATGTTATAGTTTGACTGCTCAGTTGCTCACCTCTATTTAACTAATTATGTATGTATATATGAATATCTTTATTTGTATAGCGCCATCCATGTACATAGCGCTTTACAACATTAATACATGTGACATAAAAATAAGAGACATAAAAGTACACATTAGGAAAAGGAGTTCCTGCCGCGAAGAGCTTACAATCTAAGTGGTAAGTAGGGCGAATTTACAGCGACAGTAGAAGCGCGTTATGGTCATTGTGTCTGCAAGGGGTCAGGTTAAGTGCATATGTGTCTCTTCTGCTAACACCTCCTCCTCCTCTATTGATCTCTGTGGGGGTACCCCAGGGCTCTGTCCTGGGACCTCTTCTCTTTTCTCTGTACACACTCTCTCTAGGTGACTGTGACAGGGTAAATAAAAGCCACCAGTTATATGCCTGTGTCACGGGAGACTCCTGTGGCAGGTAGGATCTCGGTGGCTGGAACAGCACGAGCGTAGTAGGGGTCACAAGCAGGGGTCCAAGGCAGGCGGCAGACAGCGCAGTCAGGAAACAAGCAGAGGTCCGAGGCAGGCGGCAGGTAACGAAGTCAGGTAACATGCAGAGGTCAGCAACAAGGAGACTGGAACAGGACAGGAGAGCAAGGACAGGTCTGGGGGCAGGGACTGAGAACAGGAACAAACAGGGACAAGCCAGATACCAGCAAGGGCTTTTACTGTGAACAGATTTCTATGGTACAGGTACAGAAAACAGATCAGGATATCAGAAGCATGTGCATCAGGAATCTGACTTCAAGCAAAGGCAAAACCAACAGACAGGAAGCAAGCTATAAGGACAGAGACAGGAGCAACAAGAAGACAGACAGACAGAGGAACCCAGAGCCAACAGAAGGCAGCAGCACACCCAGTGGACAAGGAAGCTATGGCTAGGCAGGAGGTCTAGGCGATCCTGACATTACTCCCCCCTCTCAAGAGCATTCTCCGGACGATCCTCCAGGCTCTTCCTGGAGGCCTTGATGAAAAGTGGACTCAAGGTGACCCACCTCTGGTGGTTTGTCAGCGGGCAGAGAGTACTCCACAGGTACAGACTGAAAAAGTCCATCAGAAAGCCGACAGAGGAATTCAATTATCTCTCGGAACCGTTGAATGTCAGGATGCATCAACCCAAATGCCAGAGAATCTGTGAGCTGTAAGCTTGACTTTGCAGAGTAGGTCACAGGCTCAGCAGAGGACGCATCAGATATTCGTAGATAAACGGAAGAACGTGCGCTTGTCTTCACAGCAGGAGCAGAGGAGCCAGTAGATCCTCCTGACAACCCTCCAGGTTTAGCAAGGTGTCCCTGATGGAAGGCCGACTCACGATGGCCTTCGGACAACGCTCCATGTTTTGCAGGAACATAAGGATCAACAACAACTCCGGACAACCCTCCAGGCTCTTCAGGGAAATCTTGATGGAAGGCCAACTTAATGTGTACGTCAAGTGCTGATGGGAAATCTGTGAGAGGTGCATTTATCCTCATCGCAAGAGCGTTGGCATCAGCATCAAGAATATTAGACATAGCAAGGAACTTCACCAGGGATCCGTCTAACGTCATAGCAGGGGCATCCGGAACAGATACATCAGGCTCTTCACATGCGGCAGAGGGGACATATTCACTTTCCGTGGTCTCTTTTTGTGACCAATATATCTCTTTTAGTTTTGGAATCTGGAACTTCCCAATGGATACGTTCAACTCCATTGCAGAGGCATGGACATCAGGAATGTGGGCATCAATGACGGGTGCAGACTTTTCACATGTGTAAGTGGGAACATAGAATTCACGCTCCATGGTCTCCTTTTGTGATTGCCGTTTCGTGGTATCACCTAAATTCTCATTAAGACCAGCTATTTGATTTTTCAGCTCTTGAAGCTGTCCTTCTGCACTTCTTTTCCCACTCAATGCAGTTGTCAGTTCGGCTTCTTTGGAGTTGAGTCGCGACTCCATATCTCCCAGCTGACTCAGAGTAAAGCTTAAATATGTTTCATCTTCTTCATTTCTGATCTGCAGCTGCCGGTACTCCTCCAGCATTGTCCAGCTCCAGCTGCAGCCGGACCTTATCACGGGCTGTGTGGTCCAATAATTTACAGGCATCGGCCATTTTGACCTCATAGCGCTGTGTCAGGCCAGCCACTTGACAGACGGAAACCTTCTCTCTCTCCTCCTTTTTGGCAAGCTGTGTCTTGAGCTCAGCGATCTGCGCCTGCAGCGCTATGAGCTGCTGAGATGTGTGTTCAGCTGCTAGCTTTAGCTCTTCCTCCAGCGAGGCTCTGGTTATGCTCAGTGTGGCCTTCAGCTCCTCATGCTGTTCTTTGGGGACACACTGGGTACTCAAATAATCTTGCAGCATCCTTATTTTGTAGGCAGTCTGGAAACTTTCTTCCTGCAGAACAGGCTGCTTTTCTTCAGCATTCACCCATTTCTCCTTGGTGTCCTGCAGATGTGTACGCAGTTCTCGCAGCTGACTCTGCAGCATATTTTCTGCTTGTGTGCACCGCTCCAGGGAGACACCTTCTTCTTGCAGCACTCTCTCTGCATTCTGCAGTGCTGTCTGCACGTCTAACTTTTCCTGGGCCAACTGTTTCTTCTCCTCTCCTAATTCATGGAGTTTCTTATCTCCTTCACTGACTTGGACATAGAGATTCTTGCACTCTTGGGTTACAGTTTCAAAACTGATATTTAACCCTTCGAAGATTTCTCTCATAGAACGTATCTCTGTTGTCAAGTAGCATCTCTCCTCCCGATCGACTTCCATCTCTTTTTTGAAGTAGCAAATATCCTCATGGGAGACTTTAAGCTCTGTATTAAGCCTATCAATTTCCTTCATAGAGATTTCCAGGAATTCGTTACTTTTAGAAGCGTGGCGCCGATTCTCAGCAGCATCAGCATATGCCTTCTCCAGCTCACCTGACATGACATCCAGGTCACTTTCCAACTGGTGTTTTTCTTTTTCCTGGAGAACACACTTAGCAATTGCTGAGGATAGACCGCTCTGTAGTGCAGCCTTAGGCTAAGGCCCCGCTCCCAGAGTCAGCGCACCTGCGCTGCTGACAGGCGGTGCGCTGAGATACACAGACCGCGATCTGCGGTCTGTAGGGAGCGGGAGCCGGAGCGGGAGGTGGGCGGGAGGTGGGAGGTTTGATCGGGAGGTGGGCGGGAGGTGGGAGGTTTGATCGGGAGGTGGGCGGTTTGACAGGGAGGGGGGGCGTGGCTTGAGCGGAGGGACCCGCTACTCTCCCCCCCCTCCCTCCACGGACTCGGGCTGGAGCTGGAAAGTAAGTTTAAACACACACACGCAGGCACTCATTCATACACACACACACACGCGCACACACAGGCAGGTACTCACGCACTCATACACACACACGCGCGCACACACAGGCAGGCACTCATACACACACACACAGACAGAGGCAGGCACTCACGCACTCGGGCACACACATACACACACAGATAGGCATGCACGCACTCAGACACACACACAGAGAAAGGCACTCACCTGCTGTCCCTCCACACTCCTCCCCGCTCCCCGAAGCCTCTCCTCCTCCCGAAGCCTCTCCTCCTCCCGAAGCCTCCCCTCCCCATTGGCTCACAGCCACACACGTCACGCGTCAAAGCTAGAAAACACCATTCTCTGGTGTCTCCAGCGGCTGACGCGCTACAGCGTGTAATCAGCTGTGCAGCCAGTGGGGACCGGGACCGGCTCGCGAGGATTCCCCTGCTGGTGGGGAACTCGCGACCCGCCGCCCGCGCCAATGAGCGCAGCGGGACCGAGGCCTTAGCTTCTTGCGCTTTATCTAAACGTCCATGAAGACAATCAATCTCTTTTCGTGCAGCTTGAAGCGTCTGAGTAGGAGCATCTTTCTTCTCTTCCACTATTCTTGGGATACGTCTGTGAGTTGCCTTAAGCTGCAGCATATCTCTTTCATCAAATGCAGACTCTGAGGTTAAATTTTCATTCTTAATTCCTTCTGCAACTTCCACAGTAATGCCTCCCTTCTTTTTCTTCTTCTTCCTTGCTTTGAGAAGTTCTGAAGAATCAGTGGTACTGTGTTCACATTTACTGCTCAAGACTGTTTGAGTGGGAGCCATAATTAAACCACACTTCCCAAGAAACCAGTAAAGAGGAAATGTGTTTTTAAAACAGAAGCATTAGAATGAACAACAGGAATATTAGACACAGAGAGACACAAGATAGGAGAGCTGACCCTTTGAGACTTTAACATCAGTCACAGAGATTATAAATGCAAGGAAAAAACATAGACAGAGAAACCTGCAGTTATATCTGAATCTTTAGGCATCAGGCGTAGGGATATCATATAGACAAAGAAAACCTGCGGTTACATCTAAATCTTTAGGCATCAGGCGTAGGGATATCATACAGACAGAGAAAACCTGCAGTTACATCTAAATCTTTTGGCATCAGGCGTAGGGATATCATATAGACAAAGAAAACCTGCAGTTACATCTAAATCTTTAGGCATCAGGTGTAGGGATATCATACAGACAGAGAAAACCTGCAGTTACATCTAAATCTTTAGGCATCAGGCGTAGGGATATCATACAGACAAAGAAAACCTGCAGTTGAATCTGAAACTTTAGATATCAGGCATAGAAATATCATAGACAGCAGGAAACTAATACAGAGAAAACTTGTAGTTAGATCTGAAACTTTTGACATCGGACATAGGAATATCAGACAGAGAACCCTGCAGTCAAATCTGAAACCTTTGATATCAGGCGTAGGGATATCATATGTTGCAGAGAAACAAACTTTAGGGGAACTTGCAGGTAAACCTGAAACCTTAGAACCAATCATATGAAAAACTACAGATCGCAGGAAAAATCACAGTATGCAGTAACAAAATAATAGAAGCACTCTTGTCTTTTGAAATGAGAACCCTGTGAACAGCAGTGGTCCAACCAGTGATGCAGAGACAAGCCTATTCAGGAAATGAAAAGTCAGAGTCTAAAAAGGTGGCAACAGGTACTGCAAGGGTTAACCCAGGCACTGCACAAAAATAAAAAATCTCAAAGAAAGCTGCAATAGTCTCTGCAGCAACAGTTCTAGTGTCAGAAAAAATGTTTTTTCGTTATGAATGCAATAATTCTTGCAGAACACTTAGCAGCAACAAAAAAAAACCTTTCAAAATCCCAACTTGGATTTCCAAAAAAGAAACTAAAGTACTTATCTTCAACCATGCGGATGTGGTCTGCTGCAGCAGGCAGGAAAGGGTGCAGGCAGAAGAAGAATCTGTTCCAGCGAGATCCAGAAGTGGCCTTTGCTTTCTGTCACGGGAGACACCTGTGGCGGGTAGGATCTTGGTGGCCAGAACAGCACAAGCGTAGTAGGGGTCACAAGCAGGGGTCCAAGGCAGGCGGCAGACAGCGCAGTCAGGTAACAAGCAGAGGTCAGCAACGAGGAGACTGGAACAGGACAGGGGAGCAAGGAGAGGTCTGGGGGCAGGGACTGAGAACAGGAACAAACAGGGACAAGCCAGATACCAGCAAGGGCTTTTACTGTGAACAGATTTCTATGGTACAGGTACAGAAAACAGATCAGGATATCAGAAGCATGTGCATCAGGAATCTGACTTCAAGCAAAGGCAAAACCAACAGACAGGAAGCAAGCTATAAGGACAGAGACAGGAGCAACAAGAAGACAGACAGACAGAGGAACCCAGAGCCAACAGAAGGCAGCAGCACACCCAGTGGACAAGGAAGCTATGGCTAGGCAGGAGGTCTAGGCGATCCTGACAGCCTGGAAAACCTATGTCTAGTCTGCAGTGCAGCACTGACTAGGTTAAACTTCAGCTGGGAACCTCATTACAATTAGTTGGATCCCAGCTGCCTAATCAAGGTGTGTTAAAACCCAGGTTGTAGACACATGGAGCTTGCTGTTGATGAGAGAGGAGTAAGCTGCTAAAGTGATTCCTGAAAACAAGGTCTGAGTAGCAAAGTAGTGAAACTGTGAACTGTCTGTCCCCTGCATAGAAAAAGGGTAGCTGCATATATATAAACTGTCTGCTAAAGAGATACTGTTTTGTTCGGTTTGCTGAAGGAAAAGCCATTTTCGTTTGTTGCTGAAAAAGAGCTATTTTTGTTTTGTGTGCTGTATATTTTTCAAGGCAAAATAAAACAGCCTTGTCAATAAACCCACGTGTGTAGTTGCATGTACCCTGCAACATATGGTGTCAGAAGTGGGATTTGATTTTTTTCAAAAGGCTCCTGCAGTTAAAGGGCCACACACACACACAAGAATGGAAGAAATGTTGAAAGCGTTTCTGTGCGAGCAGGCCCGGCTGCAAGCGGAGAGAGATGAAAGACTACAGACAGCACAGGATGAGCGGATTGCCAAGCTGCTGACCCAATTCCAAGGGTCTGCCGGTGCAGAACTGGCCAGCAGACCCCCGATGCTCCTGAGGAAAATGGCTCCGAATGAGGATCCAGAGGCTTTTTTACTAACATTTGAAAGAGTCGCCGAAGCTCAGGGCTGGGCTGCAGATCGCTGGGCAACTGCTTTGGCCCCGCTCCTCATAGGTGAAGCCCAGGCCTCATATCAGGGCCTCCCTACAGATCAGGCAATGGACTACCGCCAAGTAAAAGCCGCCATACTGGATCGCTTAGGTCTGACCCCAGAGACCTACCGGCAGCAGTTCCGGAACATGAAGTACACCGCTAAGATGAGACCCCGGGTCCTCGCTCAGCGATTATTGGACTTGTGTATGCACTGGATACAACCCGAGGAGTGCACTAAGGAGGCAATTCTGGAGCAGGTGGTTTTGGAACAATTTCTACAAGTAATACCCCCTCCCGCACGCTCGTGGGTAAAATGCCACGCTGCTGAAACCCTAGCTTTGGCGGTCCGACTCGTGGAGAACTTCCTTGGGGCTGAGCAGCAGGAGAGTGTCCTGGACCCGACTCCACCGGCATTTGCGGATGCCCAAAGAGGGAGGTCAGATCAATGGGGAACCTACGGCCCGTCACGGAACCGCCAAGTCCAAAGGAAGGAGCAGTCGTTCCAGCAAGGACGGAGTCCAAATGCTGGTCCCCGCAGAGACCCTCATCTCCTTCCGGATGTCGGCTCGTCGCAAAGTGAGAGGAACTTCCGAGGACATCGCCCACAGGACCCACCAGATGCCTGGTCTCCAGTAACCGGTCCAGCGGAGCGCTATCCACAGCCCCCTCCTGCGAGGGAACCCTCTCCATGTTCTGCTTGCAGAGAACAAGGCCACTGGTATGTGGACTGTCCACTGATGGATTGTTCATTCAGCAGAACCGTCGCCTCGGCTTTTTCTGGGGAAAATTACAAGCCCTGGCTACTTCCAGCCCTGATTGGGGGAAAAAACGTCAAGGCCCTTGTAGATTCGGGCTCTGGGAAAACTCTGGTCCTCCAGGAACTGTTACCGCCCAACGTGTGTTCTTTTGACTCCCCATGGAGCATAGAATGTATACACTGCGATGTAAAACGTTATCCGATGGCCAAAATCCGGCTACAGGTAAAAGGTCAGGAGGCTTACCTCGAAGTAGGAGTCGCTCCTTGGCTACCTGCCCCCGTTGTGCTCGGTCGGGACTGGCCTTTCTTTGCAGACCTAATGGCCCCAGTCTTTCACGAGGAACCTCCTTCTGGGGCTCAGGAGAACCCTGGCAAACTGTTCCCCTTCTCGGCAGACCTTTTTCCTAGTAGATACCGGGTTCAAAAGACTCGGAAGCAAAGACGCTTGGACAAACAGGACTGGTTGCAGAAATCTGGGTCTCAAGGTGACCATTCTAGTAGTCAGAGGTCACAAGTGATGGCTGGGGATGGCCAAAGGGAGGGGGATATGGGCCCTGGAGATTTACCAGACCTGTACCTGCCTGACTTTCGCCAGAAGCAAAGGGAAGACCCAGTCCTTGCGAGACAGTATGACAAGGTGGTGAAAATTGATGAACAGATTTTAGATGCACAGGGGGTGATAGTATTCCCCCATTTTGAGCTATCAAAGGATATCCTATATAGGGTGAATAGGCAGACACAAATAGGGGAGGTCACCAGACAGATATTGGTTCCCAAGGCGTTTGTTAAATCTGTGTTCACTCTAGCCCATACTGTCCCTTGGGGTGGTCACCTGGGCAGGGATAAAACATTGGACCGTATTTCATCCCGATTCTATTGGCCAGGGATGCATAGTGATATTGCTAAGCTATGTGCAGCATGTCCGGAGTGCCAGCTAACTAGTCCAAAAGGACATAAACCAGCCCCTTTGGTTCCTCTACCCTTGGTGTCAGTTCCCTTTGAGAGGGTTGGGGTAGACTTGGTAGGACCTCTAGAACCTTCTGCGAAAGGACACAGGTTTATCCTTGTAATAGTGGACTATGCAACAAGGTATCCTGAGGCGTTCCCCCTGAGAACAGCAACGGCGAAGCAAGTAGCCAACAAGTTGTTGGAACTGTTCTCACGGGTTGGACTTCCCCAGGTTATGCTGACAGACCAAGGTACAAATGTCATGGCTAAACTGATGCAGGATGTCTTAAAGTTACTAGAGGTCAAGTCTGTTCGGACATCGGTCTACCATCCACAGACTGACGGATTGGTGGAAAGATTTAACCGAACTCTAAAAGGGATGCTGAGGAAATTTGTAGACTCAGAAAAGAGAGCCTGGGATGAACTTCTCCCTTTTCTGCTGTTTGCAGTGTGGGAAGTTCCCCTGGCTTCCACAGGATTCTCTCCATTTGAATTGCTCTATGGCCGCCAACCGCGGGGTATCCTAGACCTCCTAAAGGAGTCCTGGGAGGAACAGAAGTCCCCTTCTAAAAATACCCTGCAATATGTACTAGACCTTAGGAAGCGCCTAGATATGGTCGGCCATTTTGCCAGGGAGAATCTTAGATCAGCCCAGGACAGTCAGGAGAGACATTACAATCAGAATGCTCGCATGAGAGTGTTTCACCCAGGAGACCAGGTGATGTTATTGTTACCCAGTTGCGAGAGTAAACTCCTGGCCAAATGGCAGGGCCCATTTGAAGTACTCCGCCGTACGGGTGATGTGGATTACGAGATCGCTCAACCAGGGTCCAGGAATGGTAAACAAATTTACCATGTGAACTTGCTGAAACCCTGGAAGATGCAGCGGTCTCTATTCATCCACCCGGTGGAGGAGGAAACGGACTTGGGTCCTCAGCCTCCACGGGAGAACATCGTGAGTGACGATAAAATCCCAATGGGTAAACAGTTGTCCTCTGAACAAAAAGGGGACATGTTAGCAATAATTACACAATTCCAGGATGTTTTTTCTGACTTACCAGGACAAACTAACTTAATTTCCCATGCAATCGAGACAGCACCTGGGCTAAAAGTACATTCCCGTCCTTATAGGTTGCCTGAAAGTCGTAGGGCTCTGGTAGAGAAGTAGGTACAAGAAATGTTACACTTAGGAGTGATTGAGGAATTATGCAGTGAGTGGTGTAGTCCACTAGTTATGGTCCCTAAACCCGATGGGAAGGTAAGATTTTGTATGGACCTCCGAAAGGTCAATGCGGTATCCAAGTTTGACGCATATCCGATGCCAAGGGTGGACGAATTAATTGATGCCCTTGGTAACGCGGAATATATATCCACGTTGGACTTGACAAAAGGATACTGGCAAATACCCTTAGAGGAAAAGTCCAAATGCAAAACAGCCTTTGCCACTCCCATGGGTTTAAACCAGTTTGTGACAATGCCATTTGGACTGCATGGAGCCCCAGCCACATTTCAGAGACTCATGGATAAGGTACTGAGGCCCCATAGGACTTATGCCGCAGCCTACCTAGATGACATTGTCATTTATAGTAAACATTGGCGGGCTCATTTAAATAGGCTGAAAGCGGTCCTCAAATCTCTAAGAGAGGCAGGGCTCACAGCCAACCCTAAGAAATGTGCCTTGGGTAAAGCAGAAACCAAATATTTAGGGTATGCAGTGGGAGGTGGAAAAGTAAGGCCACTAGCCGACAAGGTAGCAGCCCTGAAAGAAGTTCCGACCCCCCAAACAAAAACGCAGGTACGCTCTCTGCTGGGTTTAGCAGGGTACTACCGGCGGTTCATCCCCAACTATTCAGAAGTGGCAGCCCCTTTAACGGACCTCACAAAAAAGTGTGCCCCTACACAAGTGGTGTGGTCAAGGGATTGTCAGAGAGCCTTTGAGGACATAAAAAGGTGTCTATCAGAGGGTCCCATCCTTAGAAGCCCAGACGTCAACAGCCCTTTTATAGTGCAAACACATGCATCAGAGATAGGGCTAGGGGCAGTGTTGTCACAACAGTTTGAGGGAGTTGAACATCCTATCCTTTTCCTGAGTAGGAAATTGTTCCCAAGGGAAAAAAATTACTCAGTGATTGAGAAAGAGTGCTTCGCAGTTAAGTGGGCAAGCGAGGCTTTGAGGCATTACCTGGCAGGAGTCCATTTTACTTTGGTGACGGATCATGCTCCACTGAAATGGTTAAATAGCATGAAGGATTCCAATGCTAGATTGACTAGGTGGTATATGGCCCTCCAACCCTTCTCATTTGAGATTCAGCATAGGCCGGGAAAAGAGAACGCAAATGCTGACTTCTTTTCTAGAGAAGGGGTGGATGGTCGGGCTTCAGCCGTGTGTAGCCCCAGCCACACACTAACAGGGGAGGAATGTGACAGGGTAAATAAAAGCCAAAAGTTATATGCCTGGAAACCCTATGTCTAGTCTGCAGTGCAGCACTGACTAGGTTAAACTTCAGCTGGGAACCTCAGGACAATTAGTTGGATCCCAGCTGCCTAATCAAGGTGTGTTAAAACCCAGGTTGTAGACACATGGAGCTTGCTGTTGATGAGAGAGGAGTAAGCTGCTAAAGTGATTCCTGAAAACAAGGTCTGAGTAGCAAAGTAGTGAAACTGTGAACTGTCTGTCCCCTGCATAGAAAAAGGGTAGCTGCATATATATAAACTGTCTGCTAAAGAGATACTGTTTTGTTCGGTTTGCTGAAGGAAAAGCCCTTTTCGTTTGTTGCTGGAAAAGAGCTATTTTTGTTTTGTGTGCTGTATATTTTTCAAGGCAAAATAAAACAGCCTTGTCAAGAAACCCACGTGTGTAGTTGCATGTACCCTTCAACAGTGACCTAAAAACATCTTTTGGGTTTAAATATCACCTCTAGGCTGACGACACACAAATGTACTTTTCAACACCCGACCTTACACCTGCTGTACAAATCAAAGTTTCTGAATGTCTCTCTGCTATATCATCCTGGATGGCCCTCCGTCGCCTTAAACTCAACATGGCTAAAACAGAGCTCCTCATACTTCCTCCCAAACCTGGCCCTACTACCTCCTTCCACATTACTATTGGAACTACGATCATTCACCCAGTGGCCCAAGCACGCTGCCTAGGGGTCACACTCGACTACTCTCTCACATTCGCCCTTCACATTCAAAACATATCTAAAACCTGTCGCTTTTCCCTCCGCAATATAACAAAGATGCGCCCTTTCCTCTGTTGCTCGACTGCTAAAACGCTGACTCAGGCCCTCATTCTCTCCCGTCTTGATTACTGTAACCTCCTGCTGTCCGGCCTTCCTGCCTCTCACCTGTCTCCGCTACAATCTATCCTAAACGCTGCTGCCAGAATCACTCTACTCTTTCCTAGATCTGTCTCAGCATCTCCCCTCATGAAATCCCTCTCCTGGCTTCCGATCAAATCCCGCATCTCACACTCCATTCTTCTCCTCACTTTTAAAGCTTTACACTCTTCTGCCCCTCCCTACATCTCAGCCCTAATTTCTCGTTATGCACCATCCAGACTCTTGCGTTCTTCTCAAGGAAGTCTTCTTTCTACCCCCTTTGTATCTAAAGCCCTCTCCCGCCTTAAACCTTTTTCACTGACTGCCCCACACCTCTGGAATGCCCTTTCCCTCAGTACCCGACTATCCACCTTTAAGACCCACCTTAAGACACACTTGCTTAAAGAAGCATATGAATAGCACTGTGGATATTCTGAACACATGATACATAAAGCTTGGCCCTGTGCAGACGCACTTACCAGAACTCCCTCCTACTGTACGTTCTCCCTATCTACCAATTAGACTGTAAGCTCCTCGGGGCAGGGACTCCTCTTCCTTAATGTTACTTTTATGTCTAAAGCAATTATTCCCATGATCTGTTAGTTATTTTATCTGTTATTTATTTGATTACCACATGTATTACTACTGTGAAGCGCTATGTACATTAATGGCGCTATATAAATAAAGACATACAATACAATACTATACGAGATGTACTGTGTAGTACTAGTCAAAGGATGCCCAAGAGACAAGAGGTCAGTTTATCAAAGTGCCCCCATGCAAAATGGCAGCAACATTTTTATAAAAAATAAGATTAAAACATTTTACCAAAAAAAGTTTCCAGTGAAAGTAGTGAAATACTTTCCTTTGCACCAATTGGTTTTCTACCATCAACCTTTTCATTAAAAGCAGTTCTCACTATTAGCAATAAAATACACAGTACAGACACTACATGCTATTTATTTAGTAATGGACTTGCGTGTATGTACGGGAAAAGTATATAATTTTGCCACATTCACCCTGATAAATGTTCCCTTTAGCCAATGCAAGTCAATGGAGATAAATAGATCTTCCTCTTTTCTCTTCCACGTGCCTCTGACAGGAGTTCCTCCATTATTAGTCAGTATGCTCTTAACATTTCAATATTTATTCTTTCTTGCCATATGAAGTAACGGGGGACAACATTCAAGGATTACACTTTACCTAAAGTCCATTTGGATAAACCTGGTCTGTTTGCTTTGCTGACATTGTGTAACATCTGTCATCAGAGTCTCTTGACCTTTCTCTGCCCAAACAAACATGTTTGCTTTCTAACTCATCCTTACTGTTGTCTGATATTTGCACATTCACATTCTCCTGAGCAGTCCCCACTATTCCAGGGGATTCTTAGTTGCAATGTGGCTTACGGTCGTCTTGCTGCTTTGCTCCCAATTTATCTTGGGTGCTGCAAACCAAGCTTTAACCTTCGATGCAGACTGCGATGGCCAAGACATTTTTGACGCAGTGGACGTTGCGTTGAGGCATTACAATGATGAAAAACAAGATGACAACCAGTTTATTCTGCACAGGATCACAGAAGCCAGGACAAGGGTAGGTGAAAATGATGTTTGTGATAATGTTAGTCTATGGCTGAGCTCATTGTCCAACATGTACAAGCAAACATGAGGGAGATGTCTTAATTCCTATTGTTTGTATTGGGGTTAGGGAAATTATTCTGGTAGAAAGGGGAAAATAGTACATAACCTCAGTGGTCAAAAATCTCATAAGTGTTATAGAAAGCAAAGTAAGGGGTATACAGAAAGTTTTTATTACTAAGATAACTAAAATAGAAACCTTTCCATATCTTGTAATAACATTAGCTTTAATTTAGGAATCCAAACAAAAGGCATCAATCTGTAACCTACATCTGTCTCACTGGGCTCCTGTCTGTGGATGCAATTTCAATATGTTACACTCTGGTACTTGTAGATATAAAGATACATTCTATATTAAAATACAGCTTCTGTGGTCAAAAGAAATACAACATACAGTACGTGGTGACCTCTTTTCATGTGGAGGTCGTACAGCTTCTCATTATTAAACAAAGGTTGTTACTTACATACTGTAGTATTCAGGACTGACACTTTCTGACATATGCTCATGTTATGTGCCGGGCCAGAGGTCATTATATATATTGCTCTCTTTTCCATTTGAATCTATTCTCTTATTGTTACCGTGTTCACTGCATCTTCCCGATGGATACCTTTTACATGCTTGCTGTTTGAATCCATAAAGATTTCACATGGCTGTCTTCCTGTACCTCTGACTAGAGATGGGCGAATCCGCCCAAATCCATTTCCCAGATTTTTTTGCCTTTTCAACCCAAAATCCATTTTCACGGTGTAAAATCTGAAACGGATTTGGTCGGTTTCAATCCACGGTGTAGACGGACGTTCACAGAGGTACACAATTGGAGGCTTTTACTGCACCGACACACTTTATTCGAGCAAATACCCGGTATGTACCTGGCAGATACCTGGAATGCGCCACTCCTCACCTCTGACAAGCCCCGTTGCATTTGCCTTCCCAGCCTGGGTTCATGCCTGGCTGATGGGCGGCTGATCTGTTAAATGATAATGATTAGGATTTAATAGGCTGCAATGCTTCGCGTGTCTACCAGATGGCATAAATTCATGAATTGTAATGCAGTATATATATATATACTGTGCAGTATTGCAGCCAGCGGGAATAAAATGCTTCAATCCCTGCTTGGAAAATAACTCAATGCACTCGGGCAGAAAACAGTCACAAACCTCAATACACCCGGGTATACCCGAATTCGTGGGACTAGCCAAGCTCGAATAAAGTGTGTCGCCAGTGTATAAGGTGAAATTATAATAAGGCTTTATTGTGCCTTTTCCTTTTCATCAGGAAATCATCCAAACACAGGGGCGGGGGGGAACAAAGCTTCTATTCACTTGGGAGTATTTCTAGTGAAATCCTATGCAATTAATTCACATCTCCATTAGTTAAGCCTTTCTCCCAGCCCCAAACATATAGCATGAAATAAGCAGGTATAAGCAGTCTCTTAATTATGAAAGTCGTATCTGTTTCTTGGAGGGAAAATCTTCTCAGTTCCTGGTTCAGCTCCCTTCACTCAGGGTGTGTCAGCTTCAGGTTTTGTAGTTTTCCCTGTGTCTTGACATCAGCTCTGCTGTGTCTTCTGGCAGAGCTCAAGGCATGTTGTGTCTCCAAAGGTCAGCTCACAAGTGAGCTAAGGAGTCACTTCCTGTCTCAACAGGCTTTTGTAAGCAATCTAAATCAGGCAGGTGGTGTTTATTAATTGACTACCAGCAGTTAACCCCCACACTGCTAGATTAAAGGCACATTACTTGAACAGGGATTACTCCCCTGTTACACACGGATTCCTCAAAAAAACCCATAGGATACAATCGTGGACAAATTGGTAGAATCCAATCCTCAGATTCCGCAATCCGTTGGCGGATTGCCGAACCCACAGATTGGATTGTTCAAATCCATCCACGGTTGCAGAATTCACATAGTGTATTGGGAATTATAATAAAAAATCCACAAAATGCGAATCGCCTTTTTTGATATTGATCTGCTGAAAACCGCAGACCAAAGGAACCGTCCGATCCACTGCAGATCCAAATCCGCCCCCAAAATTTGTCCATCTCTACCTCTGACATGTCTTGTAGGCAGAAATCCATAACAGTTATATTCAGCCACGAAATGCAGGAGCACTTATAGTATGTGATGGCGTCCTAGAGGTGTTGTGTACATTTTATGAAAGTTCTTCTGTTTTGAATATATACAGATTCCTTAAACAACTCTTTGGGGATCTAACAGAGGCACCTAAGAAATGCAAATTGTAATGAATACATTATTTTTGAAAGCATCAAAATATTAGTTAGTTTCGATTTGCTTGTGGAAGCCAATTGCACTGTTACATTTTTCACAAGCAGTTTTCTGGTCGGCGACTACAGGGGAATGACACCATTATTTAATTTTTTTAAATCAGAAATACTTTTTTTCATTAATTAAATAATTTGGACGTTTTTTTACAAGGCATATCTGATGTATTTTGGTGATAAGAGTGTATGCCAGTCCTCAAAGCCCCAGGTAAATTATCAGCTCAGCTAAATCTTTTCTTTGCACAGTAATTCTGATGCCATCATTCGTCAGACAGATAAACATAAGAGAAGCTGATCTGCCTGCGCCCCGCATCCCGACAGCAAGTGATACCCACTCATTAATCAGAAGATAGAAATAAGCAGTGGGTTTTTTTTTAAGAAAGCTAGGTGCCAGTGTCCGGCTGCAGGGGAAAGCGCGGGCCTCTTACCTTCTCCTGCTCCTCGCGCGTCGTCGAGTTGTCGTGATGTCATGACGCTGTCACGTCATGGCAATGCGGCGCTATGTGATATCACAACATCAGTTGATACTGCGTAGTTGTGGCGAATCTTCGTCAAAACCAGAAGATGCCGGAGATGAGGAGCAGGTAAGAAAAAAAGGTGATGGTAGGTACTGTACTATCACAAAAAAGCCCTGGAAATAAGTACAACTGTTATTTTCATGTTTCTAATAACCAATTACAACTAAAAAGTTGTTTAAAAACATTGTTTTTTGACCCGATATATTGAACATCCTCAGTGAACGAATGTTAGTGACACATTCTTACATTGCTGTCTCTTAGGGAATTATTCATTTAACTGTGATAGTGCCAATCTGGGCAATATTTCCAAGGGATCTTCCATGCCCTAGTGCCCCGATCGGCACTATCGCAGTTTAATGAATAACCCTTTAGTGTCAGTATAGCGCCTCTTTTACCATAACTGCGCCAGCTTGTGTTGTACGGAGGAGATACTTGACGTGAATATTAGAATTGTGCTATATCTGCACCTAAGCACGTTCTATAGTGCCGTGCGCGCACTACGCCGTGCGCGCGCGCGGACTTTCAGTTGGCCGACGTCAGTCAGCCTTTCTATAGAAGGGCCACGCGCGCGCACGGCAGGAAGAGGGGAGCCAACAGACAGCGGCAAAGATGAAGAAATTCATCTTTTCGCGCCGCTACCTTCACTCAAATGTATGTATATATGTGTGTATGTGTGTATGTATGCGTGGATATGTGTGTGTGTGTATGTATGCGTGGATGTGTGTGTGTGTGTGTGTGTGTGTGTGTGTGTGTGTCAGTGTGTCAGTGTGTGTGTGTGTGTGTGTGTGTGTGTGTGTGTGTGTGTGTGTGTGTGTGTGTGTGTGTGTGTGTGTGTGTCAGTGTGTCAGTGTGTGTGTGTGTGTGTGTGTGTGTGTGTGTCAGTGTGTGTGTGTGTGTGTGTGCGTGCGTGCGTGCGTGCGTGCGTGTGTGTGTCAGTGTGTGTGTGTGTGTGTGTGTCAGTGTGTGTGTGTGTGTGTGTGTGTGTGTGTGTGTGTGTGTGTGTGTGTGTGTGTGTGTGTGTCAGTGTGTGTGTGTGTGTGTGTGTGTGTGTGTGTGTGTGTGTGTGTGTGTGTGTGTGTGTGTGTGTGTGTGTGTGTGTGTGTGTGTGTGTGTGTGTGTGTGTGTCAGTGTGTGTGTGCGTGGGTCAAGGATTGTAAAACAAAAACAAAAAATATTTATTAAACTTTTTTTTTTCTTTAAAAAAATCTATCTATGACTTACTTTCACTAACACAACCCATGCACACACATACACTCACACATACACACACATACACACACATACACACATATACACTAACCTGCAGCTCTCGGCTCTATATACATGAAAAGCATGTGGCACGTGCACGCGCGTTCGCATAGGAACGCACGGCCGCATGCTGTATAGAACAGCCCTAAGGCTTTAGAAGAAGGAATCCCTTACTGCACATTTACAGCTGCAGAATAACTGAGCTATTGAACAGCAAGATTTTCACTTTCTAACCAGCCTGAAAATGACGGTGGAACGCATTATTTTGTCAAGTATGAGATATACGAGAGTTCCTGTGCAGTGAAAAGTGGCAAACTGTGGCAAGAATGTGACTACAAGCGATCAGAAGCAGTAAGTCCTGGTTAATTACTTTCTACTAATAACTACTTAATTAATTTTATTTTCCAATGACAATCAATTCTTATCACAAAATGCAAATGAGATATGTTTCTGTAGGCATGTTATTTTTTTAGTGCGCTGCAAAGCACTGTTTAGCTATAGAGAATCGGTTCCTATCCTGTAATTATAAACAAATGATAAAGGCGAGGATACTACTTTCAGCTATTCATTATGACCCTTACCCATTTTGCAAGTCTGACCTCCTCTTTTTCTGTTTGCCCAGGAGACCGGTGCGTGCTCAGCACATGTTCTAATCAATAAAGAGCTGAAGATCAATGATGTTATTTTTCAGAACTGTAGCTATATTGCAAGTATGTAAATCAGGACATATAAAGAGTGTTTTTAATGATGCCATAAATCTTTTTTCTGGTTATAGTACAGTACTGTATAGCCAAACCTTAAGATTCATGTATTAAGTTAAAAAAAAGTGCTGCAGTTTGACATTTCTCAATGAGAATAGGGTTATTGAACTGTACACAATGTTCGTATCCCAGTAGCTATCTGCACTATTTCACTTAGTGTTACACGTGGTATCCATAATCAATAAATTATACATAATTATTCAGGTTTGTTTAAGAGGTGTCAGCTCAAGTTGCACATGCATTTAATCTTTAATGCCCTGAAAAGCTGTAACCCTTGAGTACTGATGATGTGTCCTGCACTATCTTTGCCCTATTTTCAGTATTAGTTCCTCTGACTTATAGTTACTATCCGTGTCGTGGATGCTGGAAACCCATAGATATCAACAGTGTGGAGTTGTTGCGCATCGTGAAAAATGCCATCGAAACCATGACCTGGATAGGTTCTCATCCCTTCCACTTTGACCTTGAGGAGATGAAGAATGCCTCTAGGCAGGTCTGTACATCTGATAGCAGGGATTTGCTACCATATGCCACAAGTCACAGGGGCATGTACTGTATATCAAGATGGACCAAACATTTTGGTCTACCTCAATTTAATGCAAAAATAAAATAACACTGCATCGGTTATAGGAGCACATTTGAATACATCTCTGTTATGGCACTGACTATATCCCCCTTAACTCCTCCTATGGCCAATTCCCAAAACACTCACTGGCACAAATGGAGCAAAGAAAACTTAATACATTAATGCAAAGTGAAACAATGTCAAAATGATGCAATTTGCACCTGTTTCTGAAGCAATGCTCCATTTGCAACATGTAATGCATACAGTATACTCCACACACAATACATTTAGTTAAAGGACTATCCCAGCAAAACTCACATTCTTCATTGTGTTCCAGGTGGTGAGTGGATGGAATTATAAAATGGTATATACCGTCAGACAAACAAACTGTTCGAAAAGTGAAGTACCTGACCTTACACCACAATGCAAGATTGATACAAATGGGGTAAGTGCTCTCTTTGTTATGTGTTGTGATATTAGGATTCCCTATAGGAGGGGTGCGCAAACTGGGGGACGCGAGATTTTGTTGGGGGGGGGGCGGCGGTTGCAGAGGCCCCACGCTCTTCCCTGAGGCATTTAAGCTAAATGCTGGGGGTCTTCACGAGGCCTCTGCAACCTCAACTTACCGGGGTTCTGTAGCCTTCTGGAAGCATCGCCATGGCAACGCTGCATCAAATGACGCTGTGGGGTCATGTGACGTGCACGTCGCCATGGTAACGCGTTGTCAAATGCCACTGCAGGGTCACATGATGTGACGTCACATGACCCGCGGTGTCATTTGACGCCAGGTCACAGAAGTGGTGGCACGAGAGCTGGGGCTGTCGCACAGTGGGGCGGGGGTGCGCAGCTCCAAAACCTTGCGCTCCCCTGCCCTATACCAATGTCTTTAAAAAGCTTTTATGGTTAAAAGCTCCCATCTTGAAAATCCTATAGCTGCGTCCAGGGTGAGGAGACGCACGCGTGCGTGCTCACGCTCGGCGCATTCAAATACCTTTTAATTGATGCAAGCTTGGTGCGCGCATGCAGGTGTGCTCAGGCCGGACCGGTGCTCGGAGAGACAGTTATTTGTTTTCCCGGAGCTATGGCGCGTTACATTACCAGGTAAGGGCCAATGAGAGCACCGCAGTCACAACAACCAATCTGATGGAGCTGAGGATGTGACATCACGCCCCACTCCATTCTGACACGCCACCCTCCCGTCTGTGGTACGCCCCCTCCCTCCCCCTCGCTCGAGCACGCAGTGAGCAGGACAGCGAATCGCTCCTGCTCGGGCCGACGCTGACATCACGCCTCGTGAGCATGAGCGCTCGTCTCCCCATGCTGGCCGCAGCCTAACACATATTCCAAACGGTTATCAATGTATGAGCAACATATAAAGTCTGTTTCTCTTGATGTTTTGCTAAAAATGAAAGCTACCCCTCAGCATATTAAAGCTGCAGTTAAAGCAATATCCTACATGTTTTTTGTTTTTTTTTAATAAATCAGTACTGTACTACGAGAAAATCCTTTTTTTGAAACAATTTTTAAAGACATTTTTTATCTATTTAAAACCAGAGACATAACATAAAACACAGACAAAGCTCAGTGCAGATCCTGAAAAACTTATACATGGTACAGTGCCTAAATATACATGTATAAATAACTAATAAATAAAATGGTCTTTTAGTTTAACATTTTGGCCACATTGTTGTAAGCCCTTGAGCCAACTGCACGGCAGACCACGTTCAAGGGTCCCTAACACTAATATAGATTCTTAATAACCTGTGCATTGCCAGGAAGAATGATTTATAATAAATCTGTCAAAATGAGTTGCAAAAGTTCTAAGTCTGATTGAAGCTTTTATTAACCTGTACATTACCAGGAAAAGCACTCTGTAATAGATTTGTCACAATCACACTGCAAGCAAGTTCCCCTGATAGTGGGAGATGCCATGGAGTGAGCTTTTAACCATTTAAATGTGGGAGGGAGTGAGCTTCAATTAGGTAGGAGGTTGCCACCCTCCAATCAGCTAAGATTAGTTGAACAAGAATTATAAAACATACAGAACACACCTACAAGCTCGTATTGTCTTAGCTGATTGGAGGGTGGCAACCTCCTACCTAATTGAAGCTCACTCCCTCCCACATTTAAATGGTTAAAAGCTCACTCCATGGCATCGCCCACTATCAGGGGAACTTGCTTGCAGTGTGATTGTGACAAATCTATTACAGAGTGCTTTTCCTGGTAATGTACAGGTTAATAAAAGCTTCAATCAGACTTAGAACTTTTGAAACTAATTTTGACAGATTTATTATAAATCATTCTTCCTGGCAATGCACAGGTTATTAAGAATCTATATTAGTGTTAGGGACCCTTGAACGTGGTTTGCCGTGCAGTTGGCTCAAGGGCTTACAACAATTTGGCCAAAATGTTAAACTAAAAGACCATTTTATTTATTAGTTATTTATACATGTATATTTAGGCAATGTACCGTGTATAAGTTTTTCAGGATGTGCACTGAGCTTTGTCTGTGTTTTATGTTATGTCTCTGGTTTTAAATATATATATTGCCATGCTCAGTAGCACTCCTCTGTGAAACTTATATGCTTATATATATGGTGTGTACATTTTTTATCTATTCTAATGTAGCAAGCATTTTTGTTTCTATAGAAACCATTTACAAAGTCACACCCCCTTCCCCTTGTGAGACTCTTGAGCCCTGCCCTCTGTCTAGCAGTGCACCAATTGTATCTAGTGACTGCCTGGTCACATGATCTTGCACACAGAATTTTGCATTGTGGCAAAGCTGTTCTGCAGCAATAACTGAATTAAATAACCCAGAGCAAAGCGATCGATTACAAGGAAATGGATCGATCTGCAACTTAGCTAATCACTTGTCAGTGTGCAGATTGTATTAATACACATATTGAAAGGAAAAAAAATAAACATTTTAAAAACTGCAGCTTTAATCGGCAGTCAAGATCTTGGGGAGCGCCGATATACATGAAAAAATACAAGAAAAACACACAATAGTGCAATATGTCTCTATCAGTATAACGACTCAGTCTTCAGAATCCAGCAGGGTGTGTACTCACATGTCTCCTGATGAAACCGGTGAGCCGGTGAAATGCCTTGAGTGGAAACCGCCTTCACTGTGTAGGACGCCGCACACAGTGTTACTTGTTCCCGTGTCAATCATCCGGGAATCCAACCCGGAAGTGCGGGAGCCAAGACGAGCTTAGACGAGAGACGAGAGACGCGAGCACAGCTGAGGAGAGGAGTGGTCACCACCCACCAGGACGTATAGGGATACAGCATTTGCCACTGATTTTGGATATGCATAAAAGGAAGGGGAATATGTGAGTACACACCCTGCTGGATTCTGAAGATCGAATCTATACACTGTTAGAGACAATCCACAAAAGGGCTTGAGCTGCAACTATCACTTGAATTTGATTACACATCACAGAACTTTTTGCAAATTGATTGTATTTTTATGATTTATTTGCACTGGTTAATCCCTAGTGTCCCTTGGTACTTTTTTTTCCTTATTATACGAATTGCACTTAGTTTGGTTTAAGCGCCTTTTTGATAACACTTAATTTTTTCACCGGCATATTAAACGGCCAATGAAAGTAATTTATCAAAATGGTTTATCAAAAAAATACAACTGGAAGACTGATAAATGACCCACAGTATATGCCCTGAAGACGTTGCAGCGACACATGATGTCGCAACGCCATGCAGGGTCACATTGTCATGGCAACGTGGCGCCACGTTACCTTGCTAAGCCATGTGATGTCATGTTGCCATGGTAACGCGGAGCCATTTGACGTCGCGTTGCCATGACCGGACGCTGTAGAAGGGGAGATCCCATGGCAGTTGTCCCATCTCTCGCCTTCTGTTGGCGACCCTGCAAAGCATTAACATGCAGATATTGCTTAGCAGAGCCCAGAATCTTGTGCATCAGTTTAAACTTAATATAGCTAGATATATGTGTATACTAGTGTACATTTTACACAATTATTTGCTAACTTCATGCACATCCCAATTACCTGAAGATGAAGTCAGTAAAGAATAATGTAAATTTGCTTTTTAAAAAATATATTTTTTTACCTTTTAACAAGTTTGTCCCATTTAGACACAAAACAGCTGAAATAAAAGGTTGTACAATTTAGTTGACTTCAAACATGTACTTTATTTGATGTGTTTTTGGGAGTTCTGGCTGCAGATTACAAATCTATTACATTTATTTATTTAGATTTCTGGTAACTGTGAAACTACAGCCTACATAGGTCCTAATCATTTCATTCAAGTCATTTCTCAAATCTGCAAAACGGATACAGGTAAGAGACAGTGAGAGTACAGAAAATATAACCTTCTGTCCTCGTCTAAAGACATACAGTAAGTGACAAGACCCCACGCAGATCCCCCCATACATCCCACCATTTAGGGAGATCTGCAGGTGCAGGTAGAGCAGCATTTCCATGAGTGCTACACCTCTTTACAAGACACAAGGGGCAGAGCAAAAGAACAATATTGAGTAGAATGATGTTTTGCCACAAGCTCTCCTAGTCCTGAGCCACTGTTAGTGTTACAGTGAATAGGGCCCATATCCTGCTCTATAGAGAGATTCCCATCACTGGAGAAGAAGGCACATTCTCAATAACACCACAGCTTGGCTCAATGCTGGTATCCTGCCCCACCAGTAACCTAAGTATGGATCCCCTGAGCATTAGACTCCCCATATGTGCATGGGTATGTTTTTGTATGAGTTGTCAGTGATGGCATAACCGATTTATATTTGAGTGGGTGCATAAGTCAGTCTTGTTGTTAAACAGTCCTGGTGATAGATTTTAAAACACATAGAAGTCAGTGCTAATCAGCGCTAGAGATGCAATTATGGAGGGGTGGGAGATATTACATGTTTCTTTCAAACATTATAGCAGAAAATGTCCATTTCCATTTTTATATACATAGCCACGTGCACAAGGCACAGACCTTAGAATACAGGTAATATCTGTACAACGTGAGATAAGAGCATGAAACATAACATTATGCAATGAGAAGGAATCACTGTCCCAAAGAGCTTATAATCCAAACTAACATCTGCTGTTCTAGGATTTTGCCTTTTCTGTCGTACTGAAGTGGACCCAAATGATCCAGAACTGCGGGATCTGTTAAGACAAGTTATTGATGAATATAATTCTGACAATAACCACACAAACCTTTATAACATATTTAGCGTTGGAAGAGCCAAAAAAGAGGTTGGTATACCACGTGTTCCAGTCTAAGTATATTTAAATCATTTGTATATTTCATTTTGTTTTTAGTTACAGTTAGGACAGAACATGCGCGGGAGGGGGGGAGTTGTGAGTTCTCTTTGCTCTCTTGCTGTGATAAGTTCAGCATTTTTTTAAATGTGTGCTTGTATGGGGGTAAATTAGGAAAGGGGAGTATGATAAGGAAATATACCTAGAAGTAAGATTACAATGTACATTCAAACATTATTTAACATTTCTACTTCTTTAATTAAAACAATCAACCAATCGCCTAATTTTATCTATTAAACATATCACTGACAATTGTTCAATTTGTTTCTATGAGAAACTGCAGCTTTGGATGGAAATGCAGTAGGGATTTACACCCCAAGCGTAGTATTAGAAAACAATATTGTACGGGTTGGAAACGCTTATCTTTTGATATGTTATGAGAACTGATTGCATTAATAAACTACTTTTCTACATACTGTATGCACAATTTGATGGTGGATGTCAAAGAATTGTATATTTGTGATAAATAAGACAAAGAAAAAGTAAGGTAGAAGTGATACGTTTAACAGCTAACTCGTGTTTAAAAAGAGTGCAAGCTTCCAGGGCCACTATGGTCTCTTCTAACCTGAAAGCTTGCACTCGTGTTAACCATGAGTCCGCTGTTAAAGGTATTACATCTATCTTACTTGTGTTTGTCTATTCTACGGGCTAACACAGTACCATCCTCTGTTTGGTAGGTAAGGCAATCTCTATTTGACCACAGGGTGCAGACACTAAAAGACATTAGCACTTGTTAATACCCATTCATCTAATTGGCCATGAATTAACATTTTCATATAAAGCTGTGTTTTCTCTGTGACCAGAGTTAATTCCATGTCATGTTATTGCATCAGTCACACCCTCCTAGCACCGAAATGTAACAAACACAATGGAATATAATCCACTTACTACTTTTTTTTATTGGACACTAGCTGAGAGACCCGGCGTTGCCCGGGATGTAAATGCGTAATAGGTGGTATTATTTATAAATCATGGAACAATAGGTGAGTATTTGTTGTAAAGGTTTCGGGTGGGGGGGAGAAAGGTGAGAAAGGGGAGCGGGGGGGGGGAAGGGGAGCGGGGGGGAGAAAGGGGAGCGGGGGGGAAGAAAGGGGAGCGGGGGGGGAAAGGGGAGTGGGGGGGGGAAGGGGAGTGGGGGGGGGAAGGGGAGTGGGGGGGGGGAAGGGGAGTGGGGAGGGGGAAAGGGGAGTGGGAAAGGGGAGTGGGAAAGGGGAGTGGGAAAGGGGAGTGGGAAAGGGGAGTGGGGGGGGGGAAATTACAATACTATGGACAACCACTTACAATAGGTGCAGCGCCTCCACCTGCGATGGCTCCCACCAGAGGGGGAGTGGATCCTCGCAGGACAAACACAATGATCACATACACAATGGGGTATAATAACTAAGGACTTTACTAACATGTAATATGACACCTCACATTCATAACATAACCTGTGTCCCTCTCAGGAGGAGACACTAACCGTGACGTCTCGCAGGACGATTCCCCAACACTAGGTGATCCCACCCAGTGTCCAAAGAACCCCACCCAATGTCCCGCACTCTTGCAGAGAGTCAATGGGTGACTGCGCAGTCACTATTAAGCTAAGGGCCTGGTGGTGCACTTAGAACTGTAGATACCTGCCGAGCACTCCAGTGCTCGGATCAGCAACGCTTCACAAAGGGTCAGACGCGTGATGAATCCGTCTGATCCTATCCTGGTGATATTCTCTGTGGACCCCCAACGTGGGTCCGAACTCCGTCACTGGAACCGCAGCATCCGCTGAGTCCCTCTCTAACGATACAGCAACGTGACACACCCTGCACTACAGGCCGTCCCTATAGCACAGCATCCTTAAGTGGCTTAAGGGTCAATCTCCTAGGGCATTCGGGGTTGCCTATCCTATATAGGTAGGTCTTGTACCCACCCTACTCATAATACGGGCCCTGGGCCATGGATCCCCGGACTGGTTACCGCTATGAACCCCCCCCCAGTTGCCTCGTACTACGCGCAACGCCGCCCTGGGCAATGGCTCCCCCGGATTGGTTACCGCTATGAACCCCCCCAGTGGCCTCACCACTCGCAACACGGACCCTGGGCTATGGCTCCCCGGACTAGTTACCGCTATGAACCCCCCAGCTGTCTCGTGCCACTTACTTACAACAGGACCCTGGGCTATGGCTCCCCGGATTGGTTACCGCTATGAAACCCCCCAGTTGTCCCTATCTTCCCTTCTGTTCCCCAGTTGCCAACTAAAGTAAGTGACAGGTTCCCTATCCTGAGGGCTGTCCCTGGAAACACTCACACTACTGGGGGACTCAGGGCTATCTTGGGCCAAGGGGGTGCTGGCCTAGTACAGGGAGTCCCTCGCTCCTGTACCCTACCTCCTTCCCTTGTCTGCTCCTTGCTCTCACTGACCACGTAGCTGCAAGCCCGCCAAATGTATCCACTTCTCCTCCTGGCAGTCTTACAGCCCTATTGGCTCCTATGAGGCACCTGGTGCCTCCCTCGCTAAGCACTATGGGAATTGTAGTCCCTGGGCACCTGCAATAACATTGGGGCCGCGGGCGTGCCTTCCCTGTACTTACACTAACCCCTAATGGCCGCCGCAATCTTTCCCTACCTCTCGCGCGACTCTCCTGGCTGGCTCCTACACTGCGCATGCGCGAGTGGTGGAGTAATGGCGGCGCTCTCTTCGCCGGCCGCCGGGACCTTAGAGACGCGACCGCGGCCTTAGCAACGGCCCGATCGCGTCCCCGGCAACCGGCCCGCTCGCGGAGACAGCGCACCGCTGTCTGCAACGGCCCCCACCCTTGGGATGGCCGTCGGGTCTGCCGCTGGCCTCCGGCAGCACCCGGCATCTCTCCTGGCCACGGAGGCTCCCTAGGAGGACGAAGGGGGAAACAGGTGACCTGGCTACACTAGGCAAAGAAAAAGAAAGGTAGAAGTGATACGTTTAACAGCTAACTCGTGTTTAAAAAGAGTGCAAGCTTCCAGGGCCACTAAGTTCTCTTCTAACCTGAAAGCTTGCACTCGTGTTAACCATGAGTCCGCTGTTAAAGGTATTACATCTATCTTACTTGTGTTTGTCTATTCTACGGGCTAACACAGTACCATCCTCTGTTTGATAGGTAAGGCAATCTCTGTTTGACCACAGGGTGCAGACACTAAAAGACATTCGCACTTGTTAATACCCATTCATCTAATTGGCCATGAATTAACATTTTCATATAAAGCTGTGTTGTCTCTGCGACCAGAGTTAATTCCATGTCATGTTATTGCATCAGTCACACCCTCCTAGCACCGAAATGTAACGAACACAATGGAATATAATCCACTTACTACTTTTTTTTTTATTGGACATACTTGATGATTTGTATTATTTTATACATTTTTATTCAAGGCAACAAAATATGTAACCAATGCTAACTAACAAAGCATTGCAGAGGTAACTAGCATTTATTTTCACCCTTAAGAGATATCATTGGATGATATTTCACTGGGGTTTTTTGTTTGCTTTCCTCTGGGTCAATTTACTGTAAGTACGGATATAGGATAAAGTATCTGTCGTCTAAATTTAGCATAGGTTGAACTTTAATGATGGAAGTCTTTTTTCAACCTCATCTACTATGTAACTATGTAAAACATGATAAGCATGTATTTGTATTTATTTTACCTCTTTCCTTCTGTGTGGTGTTATTGTGTGAGAAAGGTTTGTACTTTACATCCACGAGCAAAGTGTTACATTTAATAAGGCAGAGGGTGAACATAATTAGGATTATACATCATTGTGTTGTGGACAAATGATACCCATGGGAAGGAAACAGCTGATATGCCTTCTACGTTTCCACTACTTATATATCATCGTTGTATAGGTAAAACTCATTAAGTACATTTTGGGCAAAAGCTCAATAAATGCACTTCCTGACTTGGTATCTTGATCTTCATATTTCTATTGAAAAACTCATTAACTGCTTATTTAGTTGTAGTTCAGAGTTACTAAAAAAATAAAACTCTAAGTATTCTTTTCCTCAGTACTCAAACATTGTAGTTAAGGACTTTTACCTCCACGACAATATATTTTCTATTCTCAAAAAATACACATTTTCGCTTTACTGGCGGCGAATTTTTAGTTTTTTTATTTAAATTAAAATCGATTCCATTTACTGAAATGTTTCCAAGTTTTCTGTGCAGAATGCCTTTTCATATGTGAAAATCCAGCACATTTTGTGGCTGCATCTTTAACACAAACGTGCTCCTGTTGCTCACAATACATAACTTTATAAATTACCTGCAGATTTACATGGCATGCAAGGCCTCCAGTGAGTGAAACGGAGACCTCATTTCATAAAAGTCTACGCAGCCTCAGATGCTAAGAGTGAGATTTCCTTCCCAGAGTAAATGCTACAAATGAGCGAATTTAACACAATTTAGGAGACTGTGAAGGAGATTTCCTGTTACAAACTCAAGCTTAAAATCAGTCTAATGTGATATTTTTCTCAACATCTTTCTTCTCTCATTCCTTATCTTATAGGGGCTTGGTGGAACAATGTATGATGTGTCATTTACAATTAAAGAGACCAACTGTACTAAGTCTGTCTATGCGATATTGGAAGATGAGTGTCAGATAAGTGAAAGCAGTGTAAGTACTTGGGACTATAATAATATATCACTTATTTCAATTGCAGCCAACAGCTTTCCTGGGGCTCAGGACTAGAGTTTCAGCCGGGGCCTTCCCCCCTGCTGGTGGCCCCCGTCTTTCTCTTACACCCCCTTCTAACACTCCTCCATGTATTTCTCCCCCTTTCTCTCTTACTCCCCCCTTCTTTAGCCAGCACACTCCCTCCCTCAACCCCCTTCCCCCTCACGCATACACACAAATCTACCCCCCCCCCACACACAATCTCCACAATACCACACACTCCGCCCAGTACAATACCACAATACAACACACTCCCCACAGCACAATACCACAGCACCAAACACTCCTGTCCCAGCACAATACCACACAACCCCCCTGCAGCACAACAGCACTCCCCCCAGCACAACAGCGATTCAATTTCTTATTTTCTCTGCGTGTCTTCTACCCGTGTATCTGGGTCTCTCCACTGATCATTGTATAAACCTGTCGTCTAAAAAAGGACCGCCTGATCCTCCTGTCGCGTCACTCACATCCAGGTCTGGTAAGTGAGTGTGTGATGTAAACGAAGGTCTTTCCCATGGGCGATACGTGCTTTGCCTTCTCCGGAAGTCCTTCCAATAATACATAGAGTTTGACTCATAGTACTTCTTATCCCGCTTCAATTATTTTATCTTCCGTTGTATGATTTAGTTCTTGTAGTTGTAGAGGTCTCAAAGATTAATTTCTTAAACTTGGCAATTGGCACCTGTGTCTTTAGTATTGTCTTTGTTTTTTCGATCCCTTGCTTTACTTCTTTATATGCTGGTGGTAGCGTTTCAATGGTCGGTAACATCGGGTCGATTGGTACTTTTATTAAGTACCTGTTGCTTTTGCTCTTCCTCCCTGACAAAGCGTTAGGTTTGAAGGTGAAACGGCTGTCACATTTTCTACCAGACCCGTAGTCTAACTCAGAGGTGAGCAAACTTTTTAGTCTGTGCCGCTCTGCCTGCTCTCCTCCCCTGCTCTCCCCTCTCCACCCCACCCCATAACTTTTCTCCGGCATCATTATACTCCGCGTTGCCACAGTGACACATCACCAGAAGCCGCCAGAGACAAGGTGTAAGGGATATATAGAGGTCTTGCGCGCTCCTGCGGCATTCAATTTAAATGTTGTGGGGAACAGCGCAAGACCTTTGTAAGCACCGCGCCCCCCCGTTTACACACCTCTGGTGTAGCTCCGCAGAACCTTAAAAAAGAAGAGAGATACCGTCAGCAGCTTAGGAATTCCACTGAGCTGGAAATAATGTGGTTCGGCTCCAGAGAACTCCTGCTTCCCAACTCAAAGAAGAAAACTCCTTTACTATCACAATGTGTGTCTGTCCTGGCAGTGAACTTGTATACAGGTATCACTAGCTGCAATAGTCAATACGGCCACAATAACTCATATAGATAAAGAGTTGGGAATTGCTTGAATGTTGCATGTGGCATAAAATACCATTCATACAGCTAAAACGTGTTATTTTCATTGTTCCCTTTATTTTAGAGTACTTTCAACTGTGATGTCAAATGTAATGTTACAAACAAGGCGATTAAAGTCCACTCAGTTCCCCAATGCTTCGAAATTATGGTAAATACCTTATTTTCCTACTTTTGTTCGTTCATTTTAGTTCCTTTCAAACATATGACTAAGCAAAGGAATGAGGATATCAAACTATAATAAGCCATTTATTGTTTATATTTTGGTAACAATGTTTTCAATGTGCATTCCCAATTTGTAACATGTAGCCCGAGCTGCAGTAAGGTGAGAGTTTCGCTTTCTAGCATTTTATTGGAGATGTGTTAATATTTTTGCAATTTTAGAGAATATAAAAACCACAGTAAGAAATATGTTTTTTTCTAGGGGCCGATATGAAAGCTTAGGGAAGAAAGGCCCAACATCCCTAAAGTCACATTGTCAAAAAACAGAGACATTTGCAGTTTTTAGAGAAGGAAATAGCAGCGATTTTAAGGGTCCCAGCAAAACAGAAACAGAAAACTACTCAAGGATTTTACAAAGAAGTATGTGATCGGAAAGAAAAAGCAAACAAATGACAATTAAAAATTTAGATTGGCAGGTGGGGACTGCACCTTTGATGTAAAAACAGTTTTAATTTAATTGTAAAGAGGACATGTTACATTTCGGTTAGAACTCATCTTACATTTGTTCCAATGTATACCGTGGGCACTACGTGAAATACATTGTTTAAATATTCATATTTTAATAATTATAGCCATAATATACATGTGCAATAAAAAAGTAATTGTGTATTTCATATTCTTATTCTAGTACATGTCAACAGGTTACACAAGGGGACTTACACCTCTCCGCATGGTTTTAGAAAGGCCCAAACATCTAGTCATTCCTGGCCGTCCTCAATTGCAATCCAGAGGACCTACTGGTCCTAATCCTAAAGAAGAAGACAAGCATGGAAGAAAGGATAAAAAAGAAAAAAGACTCAAAAAACACAAAGGATGCAAAAAACATGATCATAAAAAATGTGACTCTTCTGAAGAATTTAAAGAAGCCGACAGAAGGAAAACAGAAGTAACAGTCAAACCTATAGTGCATGAAATCCCGCAGGTGCCTAAGACAACTTCGCAAACAGATGAGGTGTTAGTGACAACACAACAGTCACAGAATTCCGGTCATGTTCTTGGGGAATCAGCTACTCCATCCATACAGGGGCCACAAGGTCCTCCATTATTCCCCCATATTCCAACAGTGACAGAGGATAATGGTAATGTTCCAAATAGTCATGAGGATGTTTTGTTGGACCTACCAGAGGCACCAAAATGTCCTGGGAAACCCTGGAAAATAATAGTGTTGTAACCAACGTTACCAGCACTTCCAACTCTCAAACCACTTACATTTGAAGACCGGCAGATTGCTAATGAGGATATAACAACTCCAGCAGCTCTAGGAACAGAAAAGAGAGGCTCCGCCACACCAATCTCCGCTTTTTAGCGATGAAGACCTACTCTAGATGCCGTGCTGTCCTAATTTTAAAACAATTGTCTGATTAAATGTGGTATGAAATTGTCAATACGTAATTCAAAGGTTTAAGTTGCAAATTTGATATAAAAACATGGCAAAATATATTTGCACAATTGTCTTTTCTTGCAACATATATATTATGAAACAATTTAAAATGTTAAATATTAATTGAAATATCTGCACACTGATGTATCATCTTTGTGTCTTACCATGTTCCTAAAAGTGGTACATAAAATAAAATGAATGCTTGATTTATTTAAGAGTTTATTCTACCTAAGGCAGCAAAGTAATATTTCATCAAGAGATTTTCATTGGCTTCCCTCCTGTGGTCTTTTCCTGTTTTCTCTGTTATAAGTGAAAATTAACTTTGTGATACACAAAGGTGTCTACCAAGACAGAACACAGGCACAATTCAATGTGTATCCATCTGTGATATACACATATACTGTACGAAGAGCAACAGGGAGTAGGAACACTCCTTTTTAGGTAGAATCCATTAATAGCAATGACGTTTTTTTAATTGAAAAAAGTAACTACCTATTTTAATGACTGAAAACATATGTCTTTACTGTTGTTTCAATCACAGCCTGCAGCGAATGACACAGAAGACTGTAGTAAAAATAATAGCAGATCAGGGCAGAGCAGAACGTGATTTTACAGGAAAAGGAACAGAAGAGGAGGACTCCTCTATCATTCTGTCATCAGTGACATCGCGATCACTCTAGTCCTGGGACCCAGGAAATCGGTCTGTGGCCCTCATCACGTGATTGGGACTGTCGGATGGGACTGGGGTACTCTGGTGTCATGGCCCCTCCAGCACTCTAAGGGTTAAACTATGCTGATCAGGGCACTATTGTACGGATACAACCACTGACTTCAATGGGAGCTTCCGTGCTTTCGGCCCTATCGAAGTTTCGGGAATAATCTCCTGAGTGTCAGTGTATTTGTGAGTGTGCCTCAATCAGTATCAGTATGCCTATATGTATAGGTTTAAACACATAAATGAATGGCTGACAAAGTCAATATGTCATTCACAGAAAGTACTGTACATGAAATTATGTACTTTCTGTGAATGACAGATTGACTTTGTCAGCCTTTCATGTATGTGTTAAAAAACCTATTAACTTCAGTACATAGGTAGCACCCATTTTTGAAAATAATGATATAATATCAATAATAAATAATTGAGTGAGCGGTGTGCTGTGTTTTGTGTTTATTCCTATATGTATATCAGTGAATGTGCACTGTGGGGTTAAAGGGTTTAGGTGTGTTCTTTAGAGCTCAACAAAATGCTGACATTATAGGAGTTACATTGATATAGACTTCTTAGAGATTGCTCCTTTTTTTTTATTTTAACTTATCATTTTATTCAGCAGAAATACAGAACAAAAGAAAAGGAGAGGGGAATTCATCATAATGTCATGTTGAAGGACATTACTTTTGCAGGATACACAGATCCTGAGTTGACTCTCTGACAATAAAACCTAGACAAATATTTTGATCCTCATACCGGTCAGGAAAGGGAAAAGGAGAAAAAGAAAACAAATAGGGGTTCTTGGGAATCCTTGACTATAATAAGTAATAGTTTGTTCATGTATAGCGCTGTTAGTTTTACATATCACTTCACAGAGACATTTTGCAGACACAGTCCCTGCGATCTTACAATCTGTGTTTTTGGTGCCTGAGGCACAGGGAGATAAAGTGACTTACCCAAGGTCACAACGAGCTGACACCGGGACTGAACCAAGTTCTCTTGCTTCAGGCTCCGTGCCAATCACTCTTTACGCACTTAGCTGCTCCTTCTCCCATACTATCCAAAGAAGAGGTCGATACTCTGGGCCAGGATGTAGCTAAGTAACCTTTTTTAGCATTTAATTTATCCAGGGATCCCATTTTTGCTTGGATGAGTTAAAAAAAAAAAAGTTTGAAGCAGGGGGTCTGCGGAGATAAACTGCATTAATTTTTAGCTCTCGGGACCCCCAGCTTCTTGGGATATAATAGGAAGCTGCAACATCACACCAGTACCACAACAAAAGCAACATACTGCCTCTGCTGCTGCGCCTTGTTGTGCAGGTCTTTCTTTTAGTACTCCCATGCCAGGCAACAGACATAATGGAACAGTAAGTATCTTGTGTTCTCCTAGATGGACATTGTCACAGGAGACCAGGCATTTACGCCTTTTTACCAGGATCATACATTGAGCAAAACAGGTAAATGAAATAAATTGTAAATTTGTAAAATTGTAAATTTATTCACAGGATGTTACACAAACTACATAAAAGGCACACTTACTTGGGAACTGGGGTAAAAAAACTAGACTCCTAGGTGCAAGGAATACTACATAAGGATTTGCCCCTGAGACTTAGCCTGCAATGTACAAGAACTGAAATCAGCCTGCAGTTCCAGACGCCACCCCTCCCCTCTCTCCAGAGGTCTGGATTTTAAATCACTGGACTTGGTGCTTAGAATCTGCAAATCTGATTGACTCAGGGGTTTATAATACTTCTGAGTTACAATCACAGAACCCTGCAGCCTATCTGGGCGTGGGAAAATGTCCCACTAGGCAATCAGAGCGGGGCTCATCTGGCTGATTATGTCAGAGGCAGGGGGTGAGTTGAGCCAGCTCAGGACGCCCTCTGGGCAGGACATATTTTCTGGCCAATAGGAAAAGCACCTACGATCGCCATCTTTTCCTTAGCCAGCCCATTGCCTCCCGCTGGACAGGCGCCACTGAGTCTAGCAGACCAGGGGGTCTCTGTTCTCTGGACCCAGTACTCCGCCCTGCCCCGTCCACTTAGCACTCCGACACCTCTCAACATCCTGTCTCCTCTTTCATCTACGGATTCTATGCAGACTAGCTGGCACCTTAAACATGTGCCCAGTCTGACTGCATTGAGCCTTATAGTAAATGTAAAAACACCATATGTCATATTTTATTACAGCATCCATTTTGGGGTACCTCATATTCAGTTGGGGCACACACAAACCCAATACAGGTTCTGGGACACCTTGGCACTAATTGGTGTACATCCCTTAACCTAGGGATTCCCTCAGCTACAGGGATACTTTTCATCCCTGTGCCTCATTTTACTGTGCACAAAGCACATATGTACTTAACACACTTTGTTAATAAAATATATCCCCTGGTATGGGGAATAGAATAAAAAATAGAATAGAATAAAAAGCTGCACTTTTTTTTTCACTATCCATATTCCCCACACACTATTGCATAGACTTAGCATGGATTCTAAGAATCCCCTCACAACCTTATATGTGTGGTTGGAGCACCTCGGAACACCTATACCGGTTCTGGTTGACCTGGGCATTTACTGGGTATCCCCATTAACCTAGGGACTCCTTGACTTTTTCAGGGACACCTCACATCCCTATGCCCCTTTTACCTTTCTGGTCTGTGCGGAAGCAGGGAACCCCTAGGGGTTGAGTCACGAAAGCGGTTTCAAGGAGAGGTATTGCCTGTACAATGTGCCTAATGATTCCAGGGTACATTTTTGGGGTATCCAGCAACTCTGCTACCTAGGCACTGTCACGGTGACTTATGACAGGCTGCAATTTACACCAAATAACTGGGTTGAACTGGTACGAGACTTAGATATGATAAAATATAATTTATTCCTTGATAAAAGTGAACACACAAGATATACAAACAACAGACAAAATATGGACACTTAAAGGTTTGGACAGGACAGGATGGGCCATTTCTTACATAATTCAGTTGACATTACAGCAATACATGCAGCTCATGAAGACACATGAAGGACATGAAGACCTCTGGCATGAAGACAATTGAGTAAGGAGTGACTCTGGCTTATATACCATTTTAACCCTTCCCTTACACTCAAGGCGCCGAGCTGTCTAGCAAAAATCCCTTTGAAGCTCTGTGAAGCAGATTTTGGCTTCCAGGGTAAGTGTGAAGTATCACACTTAAAAACACTCAGCCTCTTTGTTCTTGGCCCCAGTATAAACAATAGGGCAGTTAACTTTTGATCACCGGGCTGTTAATTCCTGCAGGATGCTCTTCCTGCTTATTAACATAACAGATGGAGTCTGCAGTTTCCAGAACAGACCCAAACCACATATACATTTTAATACATACACATATTAAAATACCCGGTTCTGGTAGGTCCAGCGGGTCCAAACTTTCCAGACCTTAATGCCGGAACTGGGAAACCATATGGTCCGAGTTTCAGCCCACTAGGACCTAGGGAACCGGAGTTACACAAATATCACATAAACCGTTTCATATTTTATTATAAAAATCTCCGCTAAAAAGAAATCTCAGCGTTTCACTAAATCCCCATTGAAAACAACGGGCTCCGCCGCCGTGGGTTTCAATGGAGCAACTCCGCCGTTGTAGTCAATGGAGTTTCCTGCCATAGACTTTCAATGGGGAAACGCCGCCATTGAAGTCTATGAGAAAATCCACAAATCTTTACATTCGTCCACACTCCGTCTGGTTGGTCTGAGGGGGCTGGGAAGGGGCATGCATTAAAGCCAGAACCTTGGCTACATGCCACCCAAATCCCATCCCTCTGGGCATTCCAGAACCGGAGCTATGGACTTACACTTTTCAACATTTTACACTTAGTCATTTTTCCGCCACGCGGCTTTTCCCCCATTGGAATCAATGGCCAAGGTCCCGAACTTTCAAGGGGGTCCATACTCCGTCGGGTTGGTCCAAGAGGGTCAAGGATGGTTCTGCAGCCATGCTGGAGCAGTGCCTACAGGTACCCCAAACCCTGGCCCTCTGGACCCTCCGGAACCGGAGATATGGACTCATGATTTTCAGCTTTTCACACTTAGTCGAAATCCTGAACTGTTTCTGCCGCCGCCATTGGAACCTATGGCGCGACCCGCTCTCTCGGCACGACCCGTCTCGGGGGTCCAGGATTCGGGGACCCGGTGGTGGTTGAGTGGGGGGAGGCCTAGGAACTAGGGGCAAAAAGAATTTTATTTCTAGGGGCTCTAGAACTGTAGATTCCCATGCCACTTATCATTGAACTTGACTAAAGTGATTTAACTCTTTTTTTTTTTTTTTTCCAAAAAATTTTATTAGGCATTTAGATAATTCACAGTATGCATGAAACAAACGATAATACAGCCTAATACAGATTTTCTCCTTTTGTTGGTTAGAGAAACCGGAAATAAAAGAGGAAAGCTCACCGCTCCCGTGACCCTCCAGGGGCTATGTGGGGAGCGCGAGTATGGAAACAGAGAGTAAGAGTGGGAATAGGAAGGGGAGGGTGGGTGGGGGCAGGGGGGTGGGGGGGATACCCATTGCTTCCCGTGTCCTCAGTCTATTTTCATTGGTGCCCCTGACCTGGTTTTCCTTTCTCTCTCTCTCTTTTTTTTTTTTTTACTTTTCATATGTGGATTAGTGGCGTAGAGGTGCCATATGGGATAGCCACGGATCCCATGTTTTGTTAAAGGAGTCAGTGGATCTTTTCAAGAAGGCAGATAGTTTCTCCATATTCATCACCTCTTGCACCCTATTTTTTACTGTTTGTTTTGAGGGGGGAGACACCTTCTTCCAGGCGGCCGCCACCGCACATCTAGCCGCTGTAAGAATGAAGGAGATTAGTTTACTTGTTGGTCGGTCCAAATTTTCTAAGGGCCTGGCCAACAGGTAGGTCAACGGGTCAATAGGGATTTTGAGGTCTGTGACCTCCTCTATTAATTTTTGTATTGTTCCCCAATATTTTTGAATTTCCGGACATGTCCACCAAATATGGGCCATGTCCCCCTTCTGACCGCAACCTCTCCAGCATAAATCGGACGCCTGGGGGTAAATTTGATTTATTCTAACTGGGGTAAGATACCAGCGAAACAGTATTTTATATATGTTTTCTTTGATTGTGGTACATATGGAAGTTCCTGAGGCATTTTCCCAAATTCTTTCCCAATCCTCTCGGTCTATAACTATTTCCAATTCTGCTGCCCAATGCAGCATATAGTCATGTGTAGGGGCTTCTATGGCCCTTTCCAATTCACCGTAGATTTGTGTTATAAGACCTTTCTGGTGGCCTGTTTCTCTACAGAGCCGCTCGAAACTGGTGAGAGGGGAAAATTTCAACGTTGGGGATAAAGTTTGAATAAAATGCCGAATTTGTAGATACTTGAAGACATCCAATCTTGCTATTTCATATTTGGTTTTTAGGCGTTGATAACTCAGGAACTCCTCAAAGCTCAGGAGGTCAGCAATCGCTCTAATATTTTTTGTTTTAAATTGGTCCCATTGTCTGGGCTCACAGCCAGGGGGGAATTTCGGATTTTTATAAATTGGTATGAGTTGGGATTGAGGTGTGGTGAGCTTAAATTTAAATTTGCATTTCGTCCAAATCTCCCATGTGTGTCTCATTGGGCCTAACTTAAATTTACTGTTCTGCATGTCTTCCCTGCTCAGGGACCAAAGGCAAGCCGGCAGTGAAGGCGTCCCGGCGTAGTATGATTCTATGTCTAGCCAACAGTATTGGTTTGGGTTGGCGTTCCAGACTACTACCTGTCGCAATTGGGCGGCTTGGTAGTATTTTGTGATGTCTGGAACACCAAGTCCTCCTCTCCCCCTTGATGCCAAAAGAACTGTCCTGGTGATTCTGGGTTTCTTACCCTGCCAAATAAAGTGGAAGATTAGTTTTTGAATGTTCTTTAATTCTGAGCCAGGGATGTGGACCGGGAGAGTCTGAAAATAATATAATAATCTAGGGAGTATGTTCATTTTAACTGATATCATCCTCCCGATCCATGATATCTGATATCCTCCCCATTTATCTAGATCTTGTTTGATTTTCCGGAACAGAGTCGGATAATTTTGTTGATATAGGGATTGGTAGTTCCTCGTTATCTTTACTCCCAAATATTTGATACTCGAGGAGCTCCAATGATAGTTAAAGTTTAGTTTGAGGAGTTTCACCTCTGGCTCTGGCAGGCTTAAATTTAGTGCTTCCGATTTGTCATTATTGATTTTATAACCTGAAATATCTCCAAAGTCCCGGAGCTCTTTTTGGAGGTTAGGTAGGGATGTTTGGGGTTGTGTAAGGGTTAGGATGACATCATCTGCGAATAGCGATATTTTGTGCTGCCTGTGTCCAATTTCTATTCCTTTGATGTCTCTATTGGCTCTAATTGCAGATGCTAGGGGTTCTATGGTTAATGCAAAGAGGAGAGAAGATAGGGGGCATCCCTGTCGAGTTCCATTAGTAATCTCAAATCTCTGGTTACTGCCCCCTGGTAGTTTTACTGTTGCAGACGGGTTTTGATATAATCTACGGACTCCTTCTAGGTATGCGTCTTTGAATCCGAATTTACACATAACTTGGTCCATGAATAGCCAGTCTATTCTATCGAACGCCTTCTCTGCATCTAGGCTTAGGAGTAGTGCTTTGGTCTCTGTGAGATGGACATGTTCAATAATGTCTATTATCTTCCGAGTATTGTCCGAGGCCTGTCTGCCTGCTACGAATCCTACTTGATCACTATCTATTAATCTCGGTAAGATGGGGTTTAATCTATTTGCGAGTATTTTGCTATATAGCTTGAGATCACAATTAAGCAGGGAGATTGGACGATAGCTTCCACATTGCATCGGGTCCCTGCCTTCTTTATGTATAATGGCCAGGGTGGCCAGGGACATTGACGTGGGGATTTGATTTCCTTCCATGAAATCATTAAATATCTTTAGAAGATGCGTGGATAGTACTGGCAAGAATCTCTTATAGTAGACATTAGTGAACCCGTCGGGGCCAGGAGACTTAGTAATTTTTAGTGATTTGACCGCCTCTTCCAGTTCCTCTTTTGAGATCTCAGCGTTGAGGACTGTGTTTTCCTCCTCCGTTAGTGTGGGGAGCTTACATTTATCTAAATATTGCGCTATTAATTCGGATGCTATTGATTCAGGCCGGCCATTTTTTGATCTTAGATTATACAGTTCGGTGTAAAATTTTGTAAATTCGGCTGCTATTTTGCTATCACTATGTTGTATCTCACCAGACCTACTCTTGATTGCCGTGATTTGGGACCGTTTATGTGCCCCTCTTAATTTAGTCGCCAAAAGTCTGTCTGCCTTGTTCCCCTTGTCATAATATTGTTGGTTAGTCCATTTGAGGGCCTTCTCAACATCCTCCAGCTGGATTTGTCTAAGTTTTACTCTGGCTGTTGTCAATGTTTTATATATTTTTTTTGAGGGGTTGGCTTTATGAGATTGTTCTATTATTTTGATATTATCCGTAAGCTCCTTTATTAATTTTTGGCGGGCTTTTTTCCTGTGGGATGCGATAGAAATGAATTTCCCTCTAATGGTTGCCTTATGGGCCTCCCACAGGATTGCTGGTGAGGAGACGGATCCTGAGTTAAAAAAAAAATAGTCCCGAATAGCGGCTCTGATCTCTCTTTCTATCTCAGGATGGTTGAGTAATGAATCATTTAGTCTCCATGAGTAATTTATTGTTTTTTCAAAGGGGGTCGTCAAGGTTAAGGTAATCGGGGCATGATCAGACCATGTGATTGGTCCTATGTCGGAGTCGGATGTCGCCGCCACCACATTTTTTGTGGCCAGAAAGTGGTCTATTCGAGAGTAGGTCTGGTGAGGTGCTGAGTAAAAAGTATAGTCTCTCTGGCCCTGATGTTGGGCCCTCCATATGTCCACCAGTGAGAACTCGCTTAAGATTCCCCTAAACCTTTTCCCTATGATCTGGGAGGGGGTTGTGCGGGGGGGACCCATTGTGGTTGATCTGTCCTCGGTAGGGTTAAGGACCATGTTCAGGTCTCCTCCCACTATCATCGATGACAGATATCCCGGGTCTATGCCCTCGAGAACTTTCTTTAGGAATTCTGTTTGGTTCTCGTTCGGGGCATATACATTGACCAGAGCGATTGCTGAGCCCGCTAAGGAGCCATATACCACTAGAAATCTACCCTCTGGGTCCGCAGTTGTTTTGATATGATTAAATGGGGTGCCCTGTCTGATCAGGACAGCTACACCCCTCTTTTTACTAGTAAACGATGCGCAAAAACACATTGGGAACACTTTTTTGAATAAATTTGGGGGGTCTTGTGATGTGAAATGGGTCTCCTGTAGGAATATGATGTCTCCCCCTGATCTTTTCATATCTTGAAGTGCTACTCTCCTTTTTCGGTTATTTTGGAGGCCTTTTACGTTGAGTGAGGTTAATTTAATTGTGGCTTGGCTAGCCATTTGGGTTCTTTTTTTTTTTTGGATAATACCATAAGGCCTTCTCTTTCCCACTTGAGAGGCCATGATCCAGTAACTCTGAGTCTGGTTTAAATTTCTGAAGGTATAGAGGTTGTGTGTTTTTTTCGGTTAGAATAGATATCTTAAGCTGAGGAAGGGGGGCGTGGGAAGGGGTAGGTGGGGGTGGGGTGGAGATCTGCTGGGACAGGGTCAGCAGATAGAGATAGATTGTAGCAAGGCCCACAAAAGGCCTTAACATATTTTCACCAGCCTTAAGAACGGCCGGCATTTGGACCAGGTGGGTCCCTTGGGGGTGATTCCGGGTTCGTCAACCGTTGGAGGTCAGAGGGGTCCAGACCCTTTATAGAATTTACTTAACCCATTTAGTATAGACCCCCAGTCCATGTGTGAGGAGAAGCAAAGAAGGCATAGGAACATTTCAAGTAATTCAAACATTTCACATCTCAAAAAGACAACCATATTGTAACTATGCGTTGTGAGAGTGGAGTAACCTCTTAAATATCTAACTAAAACAGTTTCCGTTTTCTTTTGTATGCTTGCTTCCCTTGGGTGGGAGGGATAGGGGGAGGAGGGAAGGAGGGGGGGGAGAGGGGGAGAGGGGAGGGGGGGGAAGGAGAGGGGAGGGGGGGAGGAAGGGGGGAGGGGAGGGGGGGTGGGGGGGGAGGGAGGAGGGGGGGGAGGGGAGGAGGAGGGGGGAGGGGAGGAGGAGGGGGGAGGGGGAGGAGGGGGGAGGAGGAGGAGGGGGGGAGGAGGGGAGGGAGGGGGAGGAGGGGGGGGAGGGAGGGAGGGAGGAGGGGAGGAGGGGGGGGGAGGGAGGGAGGAGGGGAGATGGGGGGGGAGGGGGGGGAGGAGGGGGGAGGAGGAGGGGGGGAGGGGGGGAGGAGGAGGGGGGGAGGGGGGAGGGGGGGAGGAGGAGGAGGGGGGGAGGGGGGGAGGAGGAGGAGGGGGGGGAGGGGGGGAGGAGGAGGAGGGGGGGGAGGAGGAGGAGGGGGGGAGGGGGGGAGGAGGGGGAGGGGGGGAGGAGGAGGAGGGGGGGAGGGGGGGAGGGGGGGGGGAGGGGGGGGAGGGGGGAGGGGGTGAGGAGGAGGGGGGGGAGGGGGGGAGGGGGGAGGGGGGGAGGAGGAGGGGGGGAGGGGGGGGAGGAGGGGGGGTAGGGGGGGGATGAGGAGGGGGGGGAGGGGGAGGAGGGGGGGGAGGGGGGAGGAGGAGGAGGGGGGGAGGGGGGGAGGAGGGGGGGAGGGGGGGAGGAGGAGGGGGGGAGGAGGAGGGGGGAAGGAGGGAGGGGGGAGGGGGAGGGGGGGAGGAGGAGGAGGAGGGGGGGAGGGGGGAGGAGGAGGAGGAGGGGGGGAGGGGAGGAGGAGGAGGGGGGAGGAGGAGGAGGAGGAGGGGGGGAGGAGGAGGGGGGGAGGAGGAGGGGGGGGGAGGGGGGGAGGAGGAGGGGGGGGGAGGGGGGGAGGAGGAGGGGGGGAGGGGGGGAGAGGGGGGGAGGAGGAGGAGGAGGGGGGGAGGGGGGAGGGGGGAGGAGGAGGAGAGGGGGGGAGGGGGGGAGGAGGAGAAGGGGGGGAGGAGGAGGAGGGGGGGAGGGGGGGAGGAGGAGGAGGGGGGGAGGAGGGGGGGAGGGGGGGAGGAGGAGGAGGGGGGAGGGGGGAGGGAAGGGGGGGAGGGGAGGGGAGAGGGGAGGGGGAGGGGGAGGAGGGTCTAGGTGCAATTAAAACATTTCAAACATTTCACTTCACATTTTTGTGTAACACAACTCTTATACAACTCTGCGCAGAAAACATATTTTATACAATTCTGTGACCATACAAGATAAGTTCGACTTTCTTTCGTATGTTTGTTTTCCCCTTAGTGTTTTTCCCTCTTATTTATCTTTGCGTTTAGGTGAGGTACTAGGTAGGCTTGTTAGCAGGGGTAGGAGGGGGGGGCCTAGGTGCGGCCCAAGCATTTCACATTTCACATTTCTGTATAGCACAACTATTATGTAACTCTACACAGGGAGTATAGGGAGGGGAGGGGGGGGGAGGGAGACAGGGGAGGGGGGGGGGGTAGGAGGTGGGCCTGGTTGCAGTTCAAACATTTCAGACATCTCCCATTTCTGTATAACACAGCTATTATGTAACTCTGCGAAAAAGATATATTGTGAATCGTTTTGTGACTAAATAAGATTAATACAACTTTATTTTATATATTCGTTTCCTCTTAGTATGTTTCCCCCATTGTTTTTGTGCTTAAGTAGGGTGCTAGGTGGGTTTGCTAGTAAGGGTGGGGAGGGGGGGTGGGAGAGAAGGGGAGGTGGGGGGGGGTGTGGGGGAATAGGGGGAGAGGGGGGGAGAAAAAGAGGGGGGAGGAGGGGGGGAAAAGGAGGGGGGGGGGACGTGGGACATGTGAGTGTGTGGGGGGAGGGGTGGAAGAGGGGGGGTACGCATGAGGAAGGGGGGAAGGGGGAGGGGGGGGCGATTGCGTGTCTGGGTTACAGGGGGGGGGAAGGATAGAGGGGAAGCAAGGTGTTAATTGAGATATAACAGTTATATTATTTTAATCTACTCACGACCTCCGGATCATCACTATTAACTTATGATTTTAAGTTCTTTTATTCAGTCTGGGTGGCCCGTCTTCCTGGTATCCTAGCCGCCCCTAGTCCCACAGACTGGGGAGTCCTCTGTGGCAACGGGGTCCATGGATCGTTGGCGGAAAGGCTGGATGCCGACACCGACCCCCCCCCTCCCCCCAATCCAGAGCTCCGCTCCACGGGACCGGAGAAACCGGCAAAAGGAGGGGGAGGGAGATCACATTTAAAGCGGGTCCGAAAAGCCGGAGATTGAGGCTGGTGGGGGCAAAACCGGGATCTAAATTCCTCTTATGCTCCGGAGTTAGAAGATCAGCGATCCTGCTGCTCCGGGTTGAATCAGTCGGTTTCCTGGTCTTACCGTCGGCGGACGGGATCCTATTCGGAGTCATCGCGGGAGTAGGCGACTCGTGAACCAACTTGGAGGGCGGTGTTCTGTGTCAGCTCATCCTAGAAGTTGGCGGCTTACTTCTTGGTGCTGTTCTGGTCTGGTAAGATGATTTTAACGGTGAGCAGGGGCGCCCCCCCTCCTCGAAGTCTCCTCAGAGCCATCTCGAGAACAGGCGCCTCGTGACTTCACATTGGGAGTGGAGGTTGGCGCCGGATTACCATGGGGGTCCGCGGCCCGCGCTCCAGTGCGGCCCCGGACCAACAAGGTAAGTGGGGGCACTCTTCCCCCTCCGGGTCTGTCCGGGGGGATTTATCTGAGTGCCGCGGCGGTTGTCATTTTTCTCTAGGGTGTTGGGCCGCAATTCTCTCCGATGTTCGGGGGGGGTCTCCTGATGTATTTTCAGCGGTAGGATTGGTCGTTATCCACGTTTGAGGTGGAGTTAGACCTAATGCTTTTGCGAAGGGGGCCATGTCCACGGGGTATTTCATGGACAGGAACTTTCCATTCCTGTTAACTGTGAGTCTGAAAGGGAATCCCCATCTGTATTGGATTCCTTTCTCGCGGAGTAGGTTGGTTAAGGGTTTTAATTCACGTCTGCGGTCTCTCGTTGCTTTTGACAAGTCGTTATAGACTTGGAGAGTTTCATTTTGAAAGGTTATTTCCCCCAGGTCTCGGCAGGCCGCAATTATTTTTTCTTTTGATGTGTATTTATGCATCTTTATTATAATGTCCCTACGCCGCCTCGGGTCGTCTGATTTAGGTCCTAGGGCACGATGAGCCCTATCCATTTCGAGCTCTTTCTCCTCCAGCTCCCCGCATACTAGGTTAAAGAGCTCCATGAGGTATGGTCGGAGTTGATCCTGTGCGACCGACTCCGGTACGTTCCGGACGCGGATGTTTTGGCGCCGGTCACGATTTTCTTGCTCCTCCATAGCTTCTTTAAGGAGGGTGATCTCTTCTCCTAGACGGCCTATCTCTTCCTCCGCTTCACTCTGTCTTTGTTGAGACTCAGTGAGTTTTTTCTCCAGGGTAGTTGTTTTCTCTGTCAGCCCTGAGATTTCCTTCCTTATGTCGCTCACTGCGGTTCTGAGCTCAGTCTGAAAGGAGGATTGGAGCGTCGTTGCCATAGCCCCCAGGAGTTCTTCCAAGTATGCCCTGGTTATGGGTTGATCAGGGCTTGCTGGGGTGCGATCTTTTGGCTGGGTTTTTTTCCCTGAAAGCGCCGTGGCGCCATGCGGTCCGCCGCCATCTTGAGGCTCCATCGTGCTGTCCCTGGCCCGTTGCGACGGAGAAAAATATTTGGCAACTCCCTGATTGCTCGCTTTTTTGGCTTTTGACATCGCCTAGTTCTTTAGCTATCCGGGGGTGTAAGTGTTACCCGGCAATTTTGGGGAAAAATGTGGGTTTTTGCGTCTTTTAATGCGCGGGTCTATGGAGCTCCTCTTCTACCCGTCCATACCGGGTGACGTCACCGGAAGTCCCCCCATTAGGTTTTATTTAAAATCATGCATGTCCCCTTTAATTATGGGGGGTGGGCTGTGTACAGGCTCTTTGTGCACTTCTGCAAAAGTGCTCTTTCCCCAGGGGATGTCACTTCTGGGTCTTCCCAATCTCCTGGAGTCCCTGGTCTGTGGTTTTTGGGGAGTGGGGAGGGGGGGGGGGTGGTGGAGGGGGCCAGGGTAGTCCGCACACTCTGCAGGCACTTCTGCAGAGTGCCGGGTCAAAATGGCCGCCCCCGCTCCTCTCAACTCCCTGCTGCAGCCCCACCAACCTCCAGTAGCACACTTGCAGCCGCCCGGGGACTAACGGCAGACAGCCTCTCGTCCCTCTTCTTACCCGGCCACCCACGCACTGTGGGGTCAAGGAGGAGCGCCGCTCTCAGCCGCGTCCGGGCCGTCCCCTGGGGAAAATGGCTGCCGCACCACGTCTCCCGGCCCCTACGTGCTCTCCGCCGGCTGGTTGGTGGTTTTTTTTTAAATTTTATTATTTATTTAGTAGCTCCGCCGCCCGCGCCTTCCGCTGGTGTATTTGGGGGTAATTCCCTGTGGGTTTGCAGGGGAAAGGCTGCTTTACGGGGCTTTGGGGCCCGGAGCTCTTGAGCTGCACGTCTTCTCGGCTCTGCAGTTGGCCACGCCCCCGTGATTTAACTCTTTTAAAGGACATTGTATCCACTTTGCGGTTTTGCGGTTTGGACGGCAGCCAACTCATTCCTGGAAAGCGCCGTCGAGGAATCTCCATTGAAGTCAATGAGCCCATTGACTTACAATGGGAAACCGCTCCTCCTCTCGGACGCCACCTGCTGGTCTTCACAGGAAACAGGTCCAAAACAACAAGATCCGCCATTGAAATGCATTGAGCTCTAATGGCGGCCTATGGGAGTCTGCAAAATGGTGCCTGAAAAGGCGGGAAAATTACACAAAGGGCTATAATCACTAAAGAAATATTAACCCTTGCCCTCCCGGATGGATCCCAGCATGTAGGTGATGCAAACACTGGCATAACATGATACGTTTACACAGGGGAATAAACATTTGGGTATTGAAGCAAGGCAAAACACATCACTGGACCTCAGTCCAGTTAACCCCTTGCTTCCCTGATGAGTAGAGGGTGGCCAAATGGGGTTGTAACCCCTTTAATCCCGGGCCAAATCCTTCCTCTCGTCACACCTCCCCTGCTCAATGGGTTCCTGGTGCCCCAGCTGCCTCCCCTGGCACTGGGACACCACTGGCACCCTTGCAGCACTCAATAAGTCCTGAGGGATTGGCCTGGCAAAATTGTCCTCCGGCATTGTCCAGTACATTGTCCTGGCCACAGTGGATAGTGAAATCCAGATCCTGCTGAGCAGGGCTCCACCGTGGCCGCCGGGCATTCTCCTTTGCCTCCCTCTGCCCCCCGCCCAGTGTCTGGTGAACCAAGTCCATGGTGAAGGGGCCCCTTTGCAGACCAGGCTGCACACTGCCCAGAGACTGGCATGTCTCTGCACCCGCAAGCGACCAGCTATCAAGCACAGACCGTCGCTTTCCTGTCAACCAAGTCTGGGAAAGAGCTATATCACTATCCTGTAAGGACCCTACCTGCCCTGGCCCTGTGCTCACCTGTAGCTGCTCTGCTATACCCTTGACTCTCCTCCCTGGCTGCCTATCTACCCACAGCCCCTCCTCTGGGAACCCAGGGGAATCTGTCAGGGGGGTCACTCCTGGCCAGTCAGAACAAGGGATCTCCTGCCTACCTAGACCATCCCTAGCTTCTGCCAGCTGCCTGACACCCCACTGAGCTCCTATCTCCCCCTGCTCCCCAGTGTCTCCCTGCCTAGCCTCCCCTAGGCCCAGCACCTCAGCCCCTGCTGATGACTCCTGCTGCTTACCTCCCTGCAGCCCACCTGCACTCTTCTCCCCCCTTGGCAATCCTAACCCAGACACTGGAGCTACCTGAGTGCACCTACCTCCCTGACCTTGTCTCCCCCTTACCAGGGATGAGCTCAGGGGCACCTCTCCAGATGCAACCGCCTTAGCTCTTGGCTGGCAGGTATCCCTGGGGTGGCACACGCTTGCCACTGCCCAGGATACCCCCAGCCCATAGCCAGGCTGCAAAAGGGGGTTGCTGATCTGAGACACCCCCTGAGGCTCTGCCAGGGTAATGGGAAACTCTAGTTGCCATACCTGTTGCTGTCCCTCCCCGGCTACCACTAGCCCTTCTTCTCCCACGGAGGTCTGATGCTGGCTACCTACCTGCAGCCTCCCCTCACTCCGCTTCTCCCTAGCTAATCCTATCCTGGATTCTAGGGACACCTGAGTGAGGCCATCTCCCTGACAATGTCTCCCCATTACCGGGGATGAGCTCAGGGTTGCTGGTGCAGATGCACCCACCTTAGCTCCTGGCTGGCTGGTAATCTGGGGTGGTCTAACTTTGCCACAACCCCTGATACCTCCAGCCCATAGCAAGGCTGCAACAGTGGGGCTCTTAACTGAGAGTCCCCTTGCTGCTCCGCCAGGGTAATGGGGAAGCCTGGCTGCCCTACAAGCTGCCCTTCCTTCCCCTCCCCTGGTGCCCCTATCTCCTGCCACCCCCCGGTCACCCCTATAGTGAAACAACAAGGTACAGTCATAGGGAAAAATAAGTCAGGGTCAGTCTGCAACTTGGTCTGGCTTACCTCGCTGGTCTCCGCAGAGACTGCCGCTTTCGTTGGTCCCGATTGCAGGGGGACTGGAGTGGCCGCCGCCAGCACCATCTGGGCCGGGAAGCAACGGGTCGCCGCCGCAGCAGCGCCCGGGGTTGGCACAGGGGGAACGATGCAGGACCGGGGTCCCAGGTCTTTGTGGAGAAACACGGCTCCATGCAAACTTGGTAAAATAACCCCCTCCCGCAATCCCTGTCCCTTCCCCCACTCGGAAAGGGCTCCGGCACTTTGCCGGAATCGCGGCTCTTCTGCCGCCGCCACCGCCATGGGCGAGCTCCGGGTAGCTGCCGCAGCAGTACCCCGCTTGGATGAAGGGTCGCCGGCGGGGATTGTGGGGCTCCGGTCATCGCTGGGAATCGCCGACTCCGCCAAACAATGTGAAACACCCACCTCCCGCACACCCCAACCCTCCCCCAAATAAAATTGCCGCCGGCAGGATGCCGGAGTGGCGGCATCTTCTCCGCCGCTGCCGCCGGTTCTCCGCCGGGATCAGGTGGATGGCCGCTGCTCTCCGCCGTTGTTGCCGATGCAGTTCGTCCAGGTTCTCCAGGAGACGTCCCGAGGAGGGTTGTCGCCCTGGCTGGGCGGGAGCCATCAGAGGATGCCGCTAACTGGGTCATCTTGTCCGCAGCTCGTGAGCGCTGGCCCTGAGGGGCTTCTTCGCCCGACCGCGCACGGTCCGGGCACCGGGCATTATTGTGGCCTGTTTGTTGGCAGTGCCGCAGCGCCTGCCGGTGCTTCTCCACCACCGGTGGACTAACCCCAGCAAGGGGCAACGGAGTCCAGAGCGGAGTTGCTCGAGCGCCGGGCTCATTACAGAGCTTCTCCGCCGCCGGTGGACTAACCCCAGCAAGGGGCAATGGAGTCCAGAGCGGAGTTGCTTGAGCGCCGGGCTCTGGGAGGGGATAAGCGGGTCGGTGTGGTACCGACGCCAGGAACTGGGTCCACTTCACCGGGAACCACTTGGTTTAAATGCGCACTTGGGTTAAATGCCACCTGTATAATACTTTATACGCATTCTCTTTCATTTGCATGCATATGGAGCTCATGGCAACCGCCCCCCCAAATATCTCTCCCCATATTCCAAGGTCCAGCGCCTGGTTCAGATCTTTCTCCCATTGTGATATAAATGGAAATTCACTTTCTGCGGGTGGAAGAAAGATTGAGGTATAGATGGTCGAGATTGTCCCTTTTTGAGTTGGGGCGACGTTACATAGACTCTCTGCTAGAGTTACGGGTGGTCGTGGTGGGCTCACACGTTGGGCAAAACCTTTTATCTGAAGGTATCGAAATATCTCACCCTTTGGGATTCCACATAGCTCCATAAGGGAGGCAAAGGAGAGGACCTTGGCTTTGTCCAAACCATAGATATGATTTTTAATGAAATAGTAAGGTAGTGTCCAATATAAATATAATTTTATTGCTTGATTTGAAATGATAGATTTGATTTATTGTCGGATGTTATAGTTTGACTGCCCAGTTGCTCACCTCTATTTAACCAATTATGTATGTATATATGAATATCTTTATTTGTATAGCGCCATCCATGTACATAGCGCTTTACAACATTAATACATGTGACAAAAATAAGAGACGTAATGTAAATAAGCTCCACAGACATAAAAGTACACATAAGTTCCTGCCGCGAAGAGCTTACAATCTAAGTGGTAAGTAGGGCGAATTTACAGCGACAGTAGAAGCGTGTTATGGTCATTGTGTCTGCAAGGGGTTAGGGTAAGTGCATATGTGTCTCTTCTGTTAACACCTCCTCCTCTATTGATCTCTCTGCGGGGGGTACCCCAGGGCTCTGTCCTGGGACCTCTTCTCTTTCTCTCTCTAGGTGACCTAATAACATCTTTTGGGTTTAAATATCACCTCTATGCTGACGACACACAAATGTACTTTTCAACACCCGACCTTACACCTGCTGTACAAACCAAAGTTTCTGAATGTCTCTCTGCTATATCATCCTGGATGGCCCTCCGCCGCCTTAAACTCAACATGGCTAAAACAGAGCTCTTCATACTTCCTCCCAAACCTGGCCCTACTACCTCCTTCCACATTACTGTTGGAACTACGATCATTCATCCAGTAGCCAAAGCACGCTGCCTAGGGGTCACACTCAACTCCTCTCTCACATTCGCCCCTCACATTCAAAACATATCTAAAACCTGACGCTTTTTCCTCCGCAATATAACAAAGATACGCCCTTTCCTCTGTTGCTCGACTGCTAAAACTCTGACTCAGGCCCTCATTCTCTCCCGTCTTGATTACTGTAACCTCCTGCTGTCCGGCCTTCCTGCCTCTCACCTGTCTCCCCTTCAATCTATCCTAAACGCTGCTGCCAGAATCACTCTACTCTTTCCTAGATCTGTCTCAGCAACTCCCCTCATGAAATCCCTCTCCTGGCTTCCGATCAAATCCCACATCTCACACTCCATTCTTCTCCTCACTTTTAAAGCTTTATACTCTTCTGCCCCTCCCTACATCTCAGCCCTAATTTCTCGGTATGCACCATCCAGACTCTTGCGTTCTTCTCAAGGATGTCTTCTTTCTACCCCTTTTGTATCTAAAGCCCTCTCCCGCCTTAAACATTTTTCACTGACTGCCCCACACCTCTGGAATGCCCTTCCTCCCAGTACCCGACTAGCACCCTCTCTATCCACCTTTAAGACCCACCTTAAGACACACTTGCTTAAAGAAGCATATGAATAGCACTGTGGATATTCTGAACACGATACATAAAGCTTGGCCCCCTGCAGACGCACTTACCAGAACTCCCTCCTACTGTACGTTCTCCCTACCTACCAATTAGACTGTAAGCTCCTCGGGACAGGGACTCCTCTTCCTTAATGTTACTTTTATGTCTAAAGCACTTATTCCCATGATGTGTTAATTATATTATCTGTTATTTATTTGATTGCCACTTGTATTACTACTGTGAAGCGCTATGTACATTAATGGCGCTATATCAATAAAGACATACAATACAATACAATATGAGATTTACTGTGTAGTACTAGTCAAAGGATGCCCAAGAGACAAGGTCAGTTTATCAAAGTGCCCCCATGCAAAACGGCAGCAACATTTTTATAAAAATAAGATTAAACATTTTACCAAAAAAAGTTTCCAGTGAAAGTAGTGAAATATTTTCCTTTGCACCAATTGGTTCTCTACCGTCAACCTTTTCATTAAAAGCAGTTCTCAGTATTAGCAACAAAATACACAGTACAGGCACTACATGCTATTTATTTAGTAATGGCCTTGCATGTACAGTATGTATGTGAAAAGAATATCATTTTGCCACATTCACCCTGATAAATGTTCCCTTTAACCAATGCAAGTCAATGGAGATAAATAGATGTTCCTCTTTTCCCTTCCACGTTCCTCTGACAGGAGTTCCTCCATGATTGGTCAGAATGCTCTTAACATTTCAATATTAATTCTTTCTTGTCATATGAAGTAACGGGGGACAACATTCATGGATTACACTTTACCTAAAGTCCATTTGGATAAAACTGGTCTGTTTGCTTTGCTGACATTGTGTAACATCTGTCATCAGAGTCTCTTGACCTTTCTCTGCCCAAACAAACATGTTTGCTTTCTAACTCATCCTAACTGTTGTCTGATATTTGCACATTCACATTCTCCTGAGCAGTCCCCACTATTCCAGGGGATTCTTGGTTGCAATGTGGCTTACGGTCGTCTTGCTGCTTTGCTCCCAATTTATCTTGGGTGCTGCAAACCAAGCTTTAACCTTCGATGCAGACTGCGATGGCCAAGACATTTTTGACGCAGTGGACGTTGCGTTGAGGCATTACAATGATGAAAAACAAGATGACAACCAGTTTATTCTGCACAGGATCACAGAAGCCAGGACAAGGGTAGGTGAAAATGATGTTTGTGATAATGTTAGTCTATGGCTGAGCTCATTGTCCAACATGTACAAGCAAACATGAGGGAGATGTCTTAATTCCTATTGTTTGTATTGGGGTTAGGGAAATTATTCTGGTAGAAAGGGGAAAATAGTACATAACCTCAGTGGTCAAAAATCTCATAAGTGTTATAGAAAGCAAAGTAAGGGGTATACAGAAAGTTTTTATTACTAAGATAACTAAAATAGAAACCTTTCCATATCTTGTAATAACATTAGCTTTAATTTAGGAATCCAAACAAAAGGCATCAATCTGTAACCTACATCTGTCTCACTGGGCTCCTGTCTGTGGATGCAATTTCAATATGTTACACTCTGGTACTTGTAGATATAAAGATACATTCTATATTAAAATACAGCTTCTGTGGTCAAAAGAAATACAACATACAGTACGTGGTGACCTCTTTTCATGTGGAGGTCGTACAGCTTGTCATTATTAAACAAAGGTTGTTACTTACATACTGTAGTATTCAGGACTGACGCTTTCTGACATATGCTCATGTTATGTGCCGGGCCAGAGGTCTTTCTATATATTGCTCTCTTTTCCATTTGAATCTATTCTCTTATTGTTACCGTGTTCACTGCATCTTCCCGATGGATACCTTTTACATACTTGCTGTTTGAATCCATAAAGATTTCACATGGCTGTCTTCCTGTACCTCTGACTAGAGATGGGCGAATCCGCCCAAATCCATTTCCCAGATTTTTTTGCCTTTTCAACCCAAAATCCATTTTCACGGTGTAAAATCTGCAAACGGATTTGGTCGGTTTCAATCCACGGTGTAGATGGACGTTCACAGAGGTACACAATTGGAGGCTTTTATAAGGTGAAATTATAATAAGGCTTTATTGTGCCTTTTCCTTTTCATCAGGAAATCATCCAAACACAGGGGCGGGGGGGAACAAAGCTTCTATTCACTTGGGAGTATTTCTAGTGAAATCCTATGCAATTAATTCACATCTCCATTAGTTAAGCCTTTCTCCCAGCCCCAAACATATAGCATGAAATAAGCAGGTATAAGCAGTCTCTTAATTATGAAAGTCGTATCTGTTTCTTGGAGGGAAAATCTTCTCAGTTCCTGGTTCAGCTCCCTTCACTCAGGGTGTGTCAGCTTCAGGTTTAGTAGTTTTCCCTGTGTCTTGACATCAGCTCTGCTGTGTCTTCTGGCAGAGCTCAAGGCATGTTGTGTCTCCAAAGGTCAGCTCACAAGTGAGCTAAGGAGTCACTTCCTGTCTCAACAGGCTTTTGTAAGCAATCTAAATCAGGCAGGTGGTGTTTATTAATTGACTACCAGCAGTTAACCCCCACACTGCTAGATTAAAGGCACATTACTTGAACAGGGATTACTCCCCTGTTACACACGGATTCCTCAAAAAACCCCATAGGATACAATCGTGGACGAATTGGTAGAATCCAATCCTCAGATTCCGCAATCCGTTGGCGGATTGCCGAACCCACAGATTGGATTGTTCAAATCCATCCATGGTTGCAGAATTCACGTAGTGTATTGGGAGTTATAATAAAAAATCCACAAAATGCGAATCGCCTTTTTTGAGATTGATCTGCTGAAAACCGCAGACCAAAGGAACCGTCTGATCCTCTGCAGATCCAAATCCGCCCCCAAAATTTGTCCATCTCTACCTCTGACATGTCTTGTAGGCAGAAATCCATAACTGTATATTCAGCCACGAAATGCAGGAGCACTTATAATATGTGATGGCGTCCTAGAGGTGTTGGGTACATTTTATGAAAGTTCTTCTGTTTTGAATATATACAGATTCCTTAAACAACTCTTTGGGGATCTAACAGAGGCACCTAAGAAATGCAAATTGTAATGAATACATTATTTTTGAAAGCATCAAAATATTAGTTAGTTTCGATTTGCTTGTGGAAGCCAATTGCACTGTTACATTTTTCACAAGCAGTTTTCTGGTCGGCGACTACAGGGGAATGACACCATTATTTAATTTTTTTAAATCAGAAATACTTTTTTTCATTAATTAAATAATTTGGACGTTTTTTTACAAGGCATATCTGATGTATTTTGGTGATAAGAGTGTATGCCAGTCCTCAAAGCCCCAGGTAAATTATCAGCTCAGCTAAATCTTTTCTTTGCACAGTAATTCTGATGCCATCATTCGTCAGACAGATAAACATAAGAGAAGCTGATCTGCCTGCGCCCCGCATCCCGACAGCAAGTGATACCCACTCATTAATCAGAAGATAGAAATAAGCAGGGTTTTTTTTTAAGATAGCTAGGTGCCGGTGTCCGGCTGCAGGGGAAAGCGCGGGCCTCTTACCTTCTCCTGCTCCTCGTGCGTCGTCGAGTTGTCGTGATGTCATGACGCTGTCACGTCATGGCAATGTGGCGCTATGTGATATCACAACATCAGTTGATACTGCGTAGTTGTGGCGAATCTTCGTCAAAACCAGAAGATGCCGGAGATGAGGAGCAGGTAAGAAAAAAAGGTGATGGTAGGTACTGTACTATCACAAAAAAGCCCTGGAAATAAGTACAACTGTTATTTTCATGTTTCTAATAACCAATTACAACTAAAAAGTTGTTTAAAAACATTGTTTTTTGACCCGATATATTGAACATCCCCAGTGAACGAATGTTAGTGACACATTCTTACATTGCTGTCTCTTAGGGAATTATTCATTTAACTGTGATAGTGCCAATCTGGGCAATATTTCCAAGGGATCTTCCATGCCCTAGTGCCCCGATCGGCACTATCGCAGTTTAATGAATAACCCTTTAGTGTCAGTATAGCGCCTCTTTTACCATAACTGCGCCAGCTTGTGTTGTAGGGAGGAGATACTTGACGTGAATATTAGAATTGTGCTAGATCTGCACCTAAGCACGTTCTATAGTGCCGTGCGCGCACTACGCCGTGCGCGCGAACGGACTTTCAGTTGGCCGACGTCAGTCAGCCTTTCTATAGAAGGGCCACGCGCGCGCACGGCAGGAAGAGGGGAGCCAACAGACAGCGGCAAAGATGAAGAAATTCATCTTTTCGCGCCGCTACCTTCACTCAAATGTATGTATATATGTGTGTATGTATGCATGTATGCATGTATGCGTGGATGTGTGTGTGTGTGTGTGTGTGTGTGTGTGTGTGTGTGTGTGTGTGTGTGTGTGTGTGTGTGTGTGTGTGTGTGTGTGTGTGTGTCAGTGTGTGTGTGTGTGTCAGTGTGTGTGTGTGTGGGTCAAGGATTGTAAAACAAAAACAAAAAATATTTATTAAACTTTTTTTTTTCTTTAAAAAAATCTATCTATGACTTACTTTCACTAACACAACCCATGCACACACATATACTCACACATACACACACATACACACACATACACACATATACACTAACCTGCAGCTCCCGGCTCTATATACATGAAAAGCATGCGGCACGTGCACGCGCGTTCGCATAGGAACGCACGGCCGCATGCTGTATAGAACAGCCCTAAGGCTGTAGAAGAAGGAATCCCTTACTGCACATTTACAGCTGCAGAATAACTGACCTATTGAACAGCAAGATTTTCACTTTCTAACCAGCCCGAAAATGACGGTGGAACGCATTATTTTGTCAAGTATGAGATATACGAGAGTTCCTGTGCAGTGAAAAGTGGCAAAGTGTGGCAAGAATGTGACTACAAGCGATCAGAAGCCGTAAGTCCTGGTTAATTACTTTCTACTAATCACTACTTAATTAATTTTATTTTCCAATGACAATCAATTCTTATCACAAAATGCAAATGAGATATGTTTCTGTAGGCATGTTATTTTTTTAGTGCGCTGCAAAGCACTGTTTAGCTATAGAGAATCGGTTCCTATCCTGTAATTATAAACAAATGATAAAGGCGAGGATACTACTTTCAGATATTCAGTATGACCCTTACCCATTTTGCAAGTCTGACCTCCTCTTTTTCTGTTTGCCCAGGAGACCGGTGCGTGCTCAGCACATGTTCTAATCAATAAAGAGCTGAAGATCAATGATGTTATTTTTCAGAACTGTAGCTATATTGCAAGTATGTAAATCAGGACATATAAAGAGTGTTTTTAATGATGCCATAAATCTTTTTTCTGGTTATAGTACAGTACTGTATAGCCAAACCTTAAGATTCATGTATTAAGTTAAAAAAAAGTGCTGCAGTTTGACATTTCTCAATGAGAATAGGGTTATTGAACTGTACACAATGTTCGTATCCCAGTAGCTATCTGCACTATTTCACTTAGTGTTACACGCGGTATCCATAATTGATAAATTATACATAATTATTCAGGTTTGTTTAAGAGGTGTCAGCTCAAGTTGCACATGCATTTAATCTTTAATGCCCTGAAAAGCTGTAACCCTTGAGTACTGATGATGTGTCCTGCACTATCTTTGCCCTATTTTCAGTATTAGATCCTCTGACTTATAGTTACTATCCGTGTCGTGGATGCTGGAAACCCATAGATTTCAACAGTGTGGAGTTGTTGCGCATCGTGAAAAATGCCATCGAAACCATGACCTGGATAGGTTCTCATCCCTTCCACTTTGACCTTGAGGAGATGAAGAATGCCTCTAGGCAGGTCTGTACATCTGATAGCAGGGATTTGCTACCATATGCCACAAGTCACAGGGGCATGTACTGTATATCAAGATGGACCAAACATTTTGGTCTACCTCAATTTAATGCAAAAATAAAATAACACTGCATCGGTTATAGGAGCACATTTTAATACACCTCTGTTATGGCACTGACTATATCCCCCTTAACTCCTCCTATGGCCAATTCCCAAAACACTCACTGGCACAAATGGAGCAAAGAAAACTTAATACATTAATGCAAAGTGAAACAATGTCAAAATGATGCAATTTGCACCTGTTTCTGAAGCAATGCTCCATTTGCAACATGTAATGCATACAGTATACTCCACACACAGGACATTTAGTTAAAGGACTATCCCAGCAAAACTCACATTCTTCATTGTGTTCCAGGTGGTGTGTGGATGGAATTATAAAATGGTATATACCGTCAGACAAACAAACTGTTCGAAAAGTGAAGTACCTGACCTTACACCACAATGCAAGATTGATACAAATGGGGTAAGTGCTCTCTTTGTTATGTGTTGTGATATTAGGATTCCCTATAGCAGGGGTGCGCAAACTGGGGGACGCGAGATTTTGTTGGGGGGGGGGGCGGCGGTTGCAGAGGCCCCACGCTCTTCCCTGAGGCATTTAAGCTAAATGCTGGGGGTCTTCACGAGGCCTCTGCAACCTCAACTTACCGGGGTTCTGTAGCCTTCTGGAAGCATCGCCATGGCAACGCTGCATCAAATGACGCTGTGGGGTCATGTGACGTGCACGTCGCCATGGTAACGCGTTGTCAAATGCCACTGCAGGGTCACATGATGTGACGTCACATGACCCGCGGTGTCATTTGACGCCAGGTCACAGAAGTGGTGGCACGAGAGCTGGGGCTGTCGCACAGTGGGGCGGGGGTGCGCAGCTCCAAAACCTTGCGCTCCCCTGCCCTATACCAATGTCTTTAAAAAGCTTTTATGGTTAAAAGCTCCCATCTTGAAAATCCTATAGCTGCGTCCAGGGTGAGGAGACGCACGCGTGCGTGCTCACGCTCGGCGCATTCAAATACCTTTTAATTGATGCAAGCTTGGTGCGCGCATGCAGGTGTGCTCAGGCCGGACCGGTGCTCGGAGAGACAGTTATTTGTTTTCCCGGAGCTATGGCGCGTTACATGACCAGGTAAGGGCCAATGAGAGCACCGCAGTCACAACAACCAATCTGATGGAGCTGAGGATGTGACATCACGCCCCACTCCATTCTGACACGCCACCCTCCCGTCTGTGGTACGCCCCCTCCCTCCCCCTCGCTCGAGCACGCAGTGAGCAGGACAGCGAGTCGCTCCTGCTCGGGCCGACGCTGACATCACGCCTCGTGAGCATGAGCGCTCGTCTCCCCACGCTGGCCGCAGCCTAACACATATTCCAAACGGTTATCAATGTATGAGCAACATATAAAGTCTGTTTCTCTTGATGTTTTGCTAAAAATGAAAGCTACCCCTCAGCATATTAAAGCTGCAGTTAAAGCAATATCCTACATGTTTTTTGTTTTTTTTTAATAAATCAGTACTGTACTACGAGAAAATCCTTTTTTTTAAACAATTTTTAAAGACATTTTTTATCTATTTAAAACCAGAGACATAACATAAAACACAGACAAAGCTCAGTGCAGATCCTGAAAAACTTATACATGGTACAGTGCCTAAATATACATGTATAAATAACTAATAAATAAAATGGTCTTTTAGTTTAACATTTTGGCCACATTGTTGTAAGCCCTTGAGCCAACTGCACGGCAGACCACGTTCAAGGGTCCCTAACACTAATATAGATTCTTAATAACCTGTGCATTGCCAGGAAGAATGATTTATAATAAATCTGTCAAAATGAGTTGCAAAAGTTCTAAGTCTGATTGAAGCTTTTATTAACCTGTACATTACCAGGAAAAGCACTCTGTAATAGATTTGTCACAATCACACTGCAAGCAAGTTCCCCTGATAGTGGGAGATGCCATGGAGTGAGCTTTTAACCATTTAAATGTGGGAGGGAGTGAGCTTCAATTAGGTAGGAGGTTGCCACCCTCCAATCAGCTAAGATTAGTTGAACAAGAATTATAAAACATACAGAACACACCTACAAGCTCGTATTGTCTTAGCTGATTGGAGGGTGGCAACCTCCTACCTAATTGAAGCTCACTCCCTCCCACATTTAAATGGTTAAAAGCTCACTCCATGGCATCGCCCACTATCAGGGGAACTTGCTTGCAGTGTGATTGTGACAAATCTATTACAGAGTGCTTTTCCTGGTAATGTACAGGTTAATAAAAGCTTCAATCAGACTTAGAACTTTTGAAACTAATTTTGACAGATTTATTATAAATCATTCTTCCTGGCAATGCACAGGTTATTAAGAATCTATATTAGTGTTAGGGACCCTTGAACGTGGTTTGCCGTGCAGTTGGCTCAAGGGCTTACAACAATTTGGCCAAAATGTTAAACTAAAAGACCATTTTATTTATTAGTTATTTATACATGTATATTTAGGCAATGTACCGTGTATAAGTTTTTCAGGATGTGCACTGAGCTTTGTCTGTGTTTTATGTTATGTCTCTGGTTTTAAATATATATATTGCCATGCTCAGTAGCACTCCTCTGTGAAACTTATATGCTTATATATATGGTGTGTACATTTTTTATCTATTCTAATGTAGCAAGCATTTTTGTTTCTATAGAAACCATTTACAAAGTCACACCCCCTTCCCCTTGTGAGACTCTTGAGCCCTGCCCTCTTTCTAGCAGTGCACCAATTGTATCTAGTGACTGCCTGGTCACATGATCTTGCACACAGAATTTTGCATTGTGGCAAAGCTGTTCTGCAGCAATAACTGAATTAAATAACCCAGAGCAAAGCGATCGATTACAAGGAAATGGATCGATCTGCAACTTAGCTAATCACTTGTCAGTGTGCAGATTGTATTAATACACATATTGAAAGGAAAAAAAATAAACATTTTAAAAACTGCAGCTTTAATCGGCAGTCAAGATCTTGGGGAGCGCCGATATACATGAAAAAATACAAGAAAAACACACAATAGTGCAATATGTCTCTATCAGTATAACGACTCAGTCTTCAGAATCCAGCAGGGTGTGTACTCACATGTCTCCTGATGAAACCGGTGAGCCGGTGAAATGCCTTGAGTGGAAACCGCCTTCACTGTGTAGGACGCCGCACACAGTGTTACTTGTTCCCGTGTCAATCATCCGGGAATCCAACCCGGAAGTGCGGGAGCCAAGATGAGCTTAGACGAGAGACGAGAGACGCGAGCACAGCTGAGGAGAGGAGTGGTCACCACCCACCAGGACGTATAGGGATACAGCATTTGCCACTGATTTTGGATATGCATAAAAGGAAGGGGAATATGTGAGTACACACCCTGCTGGATTCTGAAGATCGAATCTATACACTGTTAGAGACAATCCACAAAAGGGCTTGAGCTGCAACTATCACTTGAATTTGATTACACATCACAGAACTTTTTGCAAATTGATTGTATTTTTATGATTTATTTGCACTGGTTAATCCCTAGTGTCCCTTGGTACTTTTTTTTCCTTATTATACGAATTGCACTTAGTTTGGTTTAAGCGCCTTTTTGATAACACTTAATTTTTTCACCGGCATATTAAACGGCCAATGAAAGTAATTTATCAAAATGGTTTATCAAAAAAATACAACTGGAAGACTGATAAATGACCCACAGTATATGCCCTGAAGACGTTGCAGCGACACATGATGTCGCAACGCCATGCAGGGTCACATTGTCATGGCAACGTGGCGCCACGTTACCTTGCTAAGCCATGTGATGTCATGTTGCCATGGTAACGCGGAGCCATTTGACGTCGCGTTGCCATGACCGGACGCTGTAGAAGGGGAGATCCCATGGCAGTTGTCCCATCTCTCGCCTTCTGTTGGCGACCCTGCAAAGCATTAACATGCAGATATTGCTTAGCAGAGCCCAGAATCTTGTGCCTCAGTTTAAACTTAATATAGCTAGATATATGTGTATACTAGTGTACATTTTACACAATTATTTGCTAACTTCATGCACATCCCAATTACCTGAAGATGAAGTCAGTAAAGAATAATGTAAATTTGCTTTTTAAAAAATATATTTTTTTACCTTTTAACAAGTTTGTCCCATTTAGACACAAAACAGCTGAAATAAAAGGTTGTACAATTTAGTTGACTTCAAACATGTACTTTATTTGATGTGTTTTTGGGAGTTCTGGCTGCAGATTACAAATCTATTACATTTATTTATTTAGATTTCTGGTAACTGTGAAACTACAGCCTACATAGGTCCTAATCATTTCATTCAAGTCATTTCTCAAATCTGCAAAACGGATACAGGTAAGAGACAGTGAGAGTACAGAAAATATAACCTTCTGTCCTCGTCTAAAGACATACAGTAAGTGACAAGACCCCACGCAGATCCCCCCATACATCCCACCATTTAGGGAGATCTGCAGGTGCAGGTAGAGCAGCATTTCCATGAGTGCTACACCTCTTTACAAGACACAAGGGGCAGAGCAAAAGAACAATATTGAGTAGAATGATGTTTTGCCACAAGCTCTCCTAGTCCTGAGCCACTGTTAGTGTTACAGTGAATAGGGCCCATATCCTGCTCTATAGAGAGATTCCCATCACTGGAGAAGAAGGCACATTCTCAATAACACCACAGCTTGGCTCAATGCTGGTATCCTGCCCCACCAGTAACCTAAGTATGGATCCCCTGAGCATTAGACTCCCCATATGTGCATGGGTATGTTTTTGTATGAGTTGTCAGTGATGGCATAACCGATTTATATTTGAGTGGGTGCATAAGTCAGTCTTGTTGTTAAACAGTCCTGGTGATAGATTTTAAAACACATAGAAGTCAGTGCTAATCAGCGCTAGAGATGCAATTATGGAGGGGTGGGAGATATTACATGTTTCTTTCAAACATTATAGCAGAAAATGTCCATTTCCATTTTTATATACATAGCCACGTGCACAAGGCACAGACCTTAGAATACAGGTAATATCTGTACAACGTGAGATAAGAGCATGAAACATAACATTATGCAATGAGAAGGAATCACTGTCCCAAAGAGCTTATAATCCAAACTAACATCTGCTGTTCTAGGATTTTGCCTTTTCTGTCGTACTGAAGTGGACCCAAATGATCCAGAACTGCGGGATCTGTTAAGACAAGTTATTGATGAATATAATTCTGACAATAACCACACAAACCTTTATAACATATTTAGCGTTGGAAGAGCCAAAAAAGAGGTTGGTATACCACGTGTTCCAGTCTAAGTATATTTAAATCATTTGTATATTTCATTTTGTTTTTAGTTACAGTTAGGACAGAACATGCGCGGGAGGGGGGGAGTTGTGAGTTCTCTTTGCTCTCTTGCTGTGATAAGTTCAGCATTTTTTTAAATGTGTGCTTGTATGGGGGTAAATTAGGAAAGGGGAGTATGATAAGGAAATATACCTAGAAGTAAGATTACAATGTACATTCAAACATTATTTAACATTTCTACTTCTTTAATTAAAACAATCAACCAATCGCCTAATTTTATCTATTAAACATATCACTGACAATTGTTCAATTTGTTTCTATGAGAAACTGCAGCTTTGGATGGAAATGCAGTAGGGATTTACACCCCAAGCGTAGTATTAGAAAACAATATTGTACGGGTTGGAAACGCTTATCTTTTGATATGTTATGAGAACTGATTGCATTAATAAACTACTTTTCTACATACTGTATGCACAATTTGATGGTGGATGTCAAAGAATTGTATATTTGTGATAAATAAGACAAAGAAAAAGTAAGGTAGAAGTGATACGTTTAACAGCTAACTCGTGTTTAAAAAGAGTGCAAGCTTCCAGGGCCACTATGGTCTCTTCTAACCTGAAAGCTTGCACTCGTGTTAACCATGAGTCCGCTGTTAAAGGTATTACATCTATCTTACTTGTGTTTGTCTATTCTACGGGCTAACACAGTACCATCCTCTGTTTGGTAGGTAAGGCAATCTCTGTTTGACCACAGGGTGCAGACACTAAAAGACATTAGCACTTGTTAATACCCATTCATCTAATTGGCCATGAATTAACATTTTCATATAAAGCTGTGTTTTCTCTGTGACCAGAGTTAATTCCATGTCATGTTATTGCATCAGTCACACCCTCCTAGCACCGAAATGTAACAAACACAATGGAATATAATCCACTTACTACTTTTTTTTTATTGGACACTAGCTGAGAGACCCGGCGTTGCCCGGGATGTAAATGCGTAATAGGTGGTATTATTTATAAATCATGGAACAATAGGTGAGTATTTGTTGTAAAGGTTTCGGGTGGGGGGGAGAAAGGGGAGAAAGGGGAGCGGGGGGGGGGAAGGGGAGCGGGGGGGGAGAAAGGGGAGCGGGGGGGAAGAAAGGGGAGCGGGGGGGGAAAGGGGAGTGGGGGGGGGAAGGGGAGTGGGGGGGGGGAAGGGGAGTGGGGGGGGGGAAGGGGAGTGGGGAGGGGGAAAGGGGAGTGGGAAAGGGGAGTGGGAAAGGGGAGTGGGAAAGGGGAGTGGGAAAGGGGAGTGGGGGGGGGAAATTACAATACTATGGACAACCACTTACAATAGGTGCAGCGCCTCCACCTGCGATGGCTCCCACCAGAGGGGGAGTGGATCCTCGCAGGACAAACACAATGATCACATACACAATGGGGTATAATAACTAAGGACTTTACTAACATGTAATACGACACCTCACATTCATAACATAACCTGTGTCCCTCTCAGGAGGAGACACTAACCGTGACGTCTCGCAGGACGATTCCCCAACACTAGGTGATCCCACCCAGTGTCCAAAGAACCCCACCCAATGTCCCGCACTCTTGCAGAGAGTCAATGGGTGACTGCGCAGTCACTATTAAGCTAAGGGCCCGGTGGTGCACTTAGAACTGTAGATACCTGCCGAGCACTCCAGTGCTCGGATCAGCAACGCTTCACAAAGGGTCAGACGCGTGATGAATCCGTCTGATCCTATCCTGGTGATATTCTCTGTGGACCCCCAACGTGGGTCCGAACTCCGTCACTGGAACCGCAGCATCCGCTGAGTCCCTCTCTAACGATACAGCAACGTGACACACCCTGCACTACAGGCCGTCCCTATAGCACAGCATCCTTAAGTGGCTTAAGGGTCAATCTCCTAGGGCATTCGGGGTTGCCTATCCTATATAGGTAGGTCTTGTACCCACCCTACTCATAATACGGGCCCTGGGCCATGGATCCCCGGATTGGTTACCGCTATGAACCCCCCCAGTGGCCTCACCACTCGCAACACGGACCCTGGGCTATGGCTCCCCGGACTAGTTACCGCTATGAACCCCCCAGCTGTCTCGTGCCACTTACTTACAACAGGACCCTGGGCTATGGCTCCCCGGATTGGTTACCGCTATGAAACCCCCCAGTTGTCCCTATCTTCCCTTCTGTTCCCCAGTTGCCAACTAAAGTAAGTGACAGGTTCCCTATCCTGAGGGCTGTCCCTGGAAACACTCACACTACTGGGGGACTCAGGGCTATCTTGGGCCAAGGGGGTGCTGGCCTAGTACAGGGAGTCCCTCGCTCCTGTACCCTACCTCCTTCCCTTGTCTGCTCCTTGCTCTCACTGACCACGTAGCTGCAAGCCCGCCAAATGTATCCACTTCTCCTCCTGGCAGTCTTACAGCCCTATTGGCTCCTATGAGGCACCTGGTGCCTCCCTCGCTAAGCACTATGGGAATTGTAGTCCCTGGGCACCTGCAATAACATTGGGGCCGCGGGCGTGCCTTCCCTGTACTTACACTAACCCCTAATGGCCGCCGCAATCTTTCCCTACCTCTCGCGCGACTCTCCTGGCTGGCTCCTACACTGCGCATGCGCGAGTGGTGGAGTAATGGCGGCGCTCTCTTCGCCGGCCGCCGGGACCTTAGAGACGCGACCGCGGCCTTAGCAACGGCCCGATCGCGTCCCCGGCAACCGGCCCGCTCGCGGAGACAGCGCACCGCTGTCTGCAACGGCCCCCACCCTTGGGATGGCCGTCGGGTCTGCCGCTGGCCTCCGGCAGCACCCGGCATCTCTCCTGGCCACGGAGGCTCCCTAGGAGGACGAAGGGGGAAACAGGTGACCTGGCTACACTAGGCAAAGAAAAAGAAAGGTAGAAGTGATACGTTTAACAGCTAACTCGTGTTTAAAAAGAGTGCAAGCTTCCAGGGCCACTAAGTTCTCTTCTAACCTGAAAGCTTGCACTCGTGTTAACCATGAGTCCGCTGTTAAAGGTATTACATCTATCTTACTTGTGTTTGTCTATTCTACGGGCTAACACAGTACCATCCTCTGTTTGATAGGTAAGGCAATCTCTGTTTGACCACAGGGTGCAGACACTAAAAGACATTCGCACTTGTTAATACCCATTCATCTAATTGGCCATGAATTAACATTTTCATATAAAGCTGTGTTGTCTCTGCGACCAGAGTTAATTCCATGTCATGTTATTGCATCAGTCACACCCTCCTAGCACCGAAATGTAACGAACACAATGGAATATAATCCACTTACTACTTTTTTTTTTATTGGACATACTTGATGATTTGTATTATTTTATACATTTTTATTCAAGGCAACAAAATATGTAACCAATGCTAACTAACAAAGCATTGCAGAGGTAACTAGCATTTATTTTCACCCTTAAGAGATATCATTGATGATATTTCACTGGGGTTTTTTGTTTGCTTTCCTCTGGGTCAATTTACTGTAAGTACGGATATAGGATAAAGTATCTGTCGTCTAAATTTAGCATAGGTTGAACTTTAATGATGGAAGTCTTTTTTCAACCTCATCTACTATGTAACTATGTAAAACATGATAAGCATGTATTTGTATTTATTTTACCTCTTTCCTTCTGTGTGGTGTTATTGTGTGAGAAAGGTTTGTACTTTACATCCACGAGCAAAGTGTTACATTTAATAAGGCAGAGGGTGAACATAATTAGGATTATACATCATTGTGTTGTGGACAAATGATACCCATGGGAAGGAAACAGCTGATATGCCTTCTACGTTTCCACTACTTATATATCATCGTTGTATAGGTAAAACTCATTAAGTACATTTTGGGCAAAAGCTCAATAAATGCACTTCCTGACTTGGTATCTTGATCTTCATATTTCTATTGAAAAACTCATTAACTGCTTATTTAGTTGTAGTTCAGAGTTACTAAAAAAATAAAACTCTAAGTATTCTTTTCCTCAGTACTCAAACATTGTAGTTAAGGACTTTTACCTCCACGACAATATATTTTCTATTCTCAAAAAATACACATTTTCGCTTTACTGGCGGCGAATTTTTAGTTTTTTTATTTAAATTAAAATCGATTCCATTTACTGAAATGTTTCCAAGTTTTCTGTGCAGAATGCCTTTTCATATGTGAAAATCCAGCACATTTTGTGGCTGCATCTTTAACACAAACGTGCTCCTGTTGCTCACAATACATAACTTTATAAATTACCTGCAGATTTACATGGCATGCAAGGCCTCCAGTGAGTGAAACGGAGACCTCATTTCATAAAAGTCTACGCAGCCTCAGATGCTAGGAGTGAGATTTCCTTCCCAGAGTAAATGCTGCAAATGAGCGAATTTAACACAATTTAGGAGACTGTGAAGGAGATTTCCTGTTACAAACTCAAGCTTAAAATCAGTCTAATGTGATATTTTTCTCAACATCTTTCTTCTCTCATTCCTTATCTTATAGGGGCTTGGTGGAACAATGTATGATGTGTCATTTACAATGAAAGAGACCAACTGTACTAAGTCTGTCTATGCGATATTGGAAGATGAGTGTCAGATAAGTGAAAGCAGTGTAAGTACTTGGGACTATAATAATATATCACTTATTTCAATTGCAGCCAACAGCTTTCCTGGGGCTCAGGACTAGAGTTTCAGCCGGGGCCTTCCCCCCTGCTGGTGGCCCCCGTCTTTCTCTTACACCCCCTTCTAACACTCCTCCATGTATTTCTCCCCCTTTCTCTCTTACTCCCCCCTTCTTTAGCCAGCACACTCCCTCCCTCAACCCCCTTCCCCCTCACGCATACACACAAATCTACCCCCCCCCCACACACAATCTCCACAATACCACACACTCCGCCCAGTACAATACCACAATACAACACACTCCCCACAGCACAATACCACAGCACCAAACACTCCTGTCCCAGCACAATACCACACAACCCCCCTGCAGCACAACAGCACTCCCCCCAGCACAACAGCGATTCAATTTCTTATTTTCTCTGCGTGTCTTCTACCCGTGTATCTGGGTCTCTCCACTGATCATTGTATAAACCTGTCGTCTAAAAAAGGACCGCCTGATCCTCCTGTCGCGTCACTCACATCCAGGTCTGGTAAGTGAGTGTGTGATGTAAACGAAGGTCTTTCCCATGGGCGATACGTGCTTTGCCTTCTCCGGAAGTCCTTCCAATAATACATAGAGTTTGACTCATAGTACTTCTTATCCCGCTTCAATTATTTTATCTTCCGTTGTATGATTTAGTTCTTGTAGTTGTAGAGGTCTCAAAGATTAATTTCTTAAACTTGGCAATTGGCACCTGTGTCTTTAGTATTGTCTTTGTTTTTTCGATCCCTTGCTTTACTTCTTTATATGCTGGTGGTAGCGTTTCAATGGTCGGTAACATCGGGTCGATTGGTACTTTTATTAAGTACCTGTTGCTTTTGCTCTTCCTCCCTGACAAAGCGTTAGGTTTGAAGGTGAAACGGCTGTCAGATTTTCTACCAGACCCGTAGTCTAACTCAGAGGTGAGCAAACTTTTTAGTCTGTGCCGCTCTGCCTGCTCTCCTCCCCTGCTCTCCCCTCTCCACCCCACCCCATAACTTTTCTCCGGCATCATTATACTCCGCGTTGCCACAGTGACACATCACCAGAAGCCGCCAGAGACAAGGTGTAAGGGATATATAGAGGTCTTGCGCGCTCCTGCGGCATTCAATTTAAATGTTGTGGGGAACAGCGCAAGACCTTTGTAAGCACCGCGCCCCCCCGTTTACACACCTCTGGTGTAGCTCCGCAGAACCTTAAAAAAGAAGAGAGATACCGTCAGCAGCTTAGGAATTCCACTGAGCTGGAAATAATGTGGTTCGGCTCCAGAGAACTCCTGCTTCCCAACTCAAAGAAGAAAACTTCTTTACTATCACAATGTGTGTCTGTCCTGGCAGTGAACTTGTATACAGGTATCACTAGCTGCAATAGTCAATATGGCCACAATAACTCATATAGATAAAGAGTTGGGAATTGCTTGAATGTTGCATGTGGCATAAAATACCATTCATACAGCTAAAACTTGTTATTTTCATTGTTCCCTTTATTTTAGAGTACTTTCGACTGTGATGTCAAATTTAATGTTACAAACAAGGCGATTAAAGTCCACTCAATTCCCCAATGCTTCGAAATTATGGTAAATACCTTATTTTCCTACTTTTGTTCGTTCATTTTAGTTCCTTTCAAACGTATGACTAAGCAAAGGAATGAGGATATCAAACTGTAATAAGCCATTTATTGTTTATATTTTGGTAACAATGTTTTCAATGTGCATTCCCAATTTGTAACATGTAGCCCGAGCTGCAGTAAGGTGAGAGTTTCGCTTTCTAGCATTTTATTGGAGATGTGTTAATATTTTTGCAATTTTAGAGAATATAAAAACCACAGTAAGAAATATGTTTTTTCTAGGGTCCGCTATAAAAGCTTAGGGAAGAAAGGCCCAACATCCCTAAAGTCACATTGTCAAAAACAGAGACATTTGCAGTTTTTAGAGAAGGAAATAGCAGCGATTTTAAGGGTCCCAGCAAAACAGAAACAGAAAACAACTCAAGGATTTCACAAAGAAGTATGTGATCGGAAAGAAAAAGCAAACAATTGACAATTAAAAAATTAGATTGGCAGGTGGGGACTGCACCTTTGATGTAAAAACAGTTTTAATTTAATTGTAAAGAGGACATGTTACATTTCGGTTAGAACTCATCTTACATTTGTTCCAATGTATACCGTGGGCACTACGTGAAATACATTGTTTAAATATTCATATTTTAATAATTATAGCCATAATATACATGTGCAATAAAAAAGTAATTGTGTATTTCATATTCTTATTCTAGTACATGTCAACAGGTTACACAAGGGGACTTACACCTCTCCGCATGGTTTTAGAAAGGCCCAAACATCTAGTCATTCCTGGCCGTCCTCAATTGCAATCCAGAGGACCTACTGGTCCTAATCCTAAAGAAGAAGACAAGCATGGAAGAAAGGATAAAAAAGAAAAAAGACTCAAAAAACACAAAGGATGCAAAAAACATGATCATAAAAAATGTGACTCTTCTGAAGAATTTAAAGAAGCCGACAGAAGGAAAACAGAAGTAACAGTCAAACCTATAGTGCATGAAATCCCGCAGGTGCCTAAGACAACTTCGCAAACAGATGAGGTGTTAGTGACACCACAACAGTCACAGAATTCCGGTCATGTTCTTGGGGAATCAGCTACTCCATCCATACAGGGGCCCCAAGGTCCTCCATTATTCCCCAATATTCCAACAGTGACAGAGGATAATGGTAATGTTCCAAATAGTCATGAGGATGTTTTGTTGGACCTACCAGAGGCACCAAAATGTCCTGGGAAACCCTGGAAAATAATAGTGTTGTAACCAACGTTACCAGCACTTCCAACTCTCAAACCACTTACATTTGAAGACCGGCAGATTGCTAATGAGGATATAACAACTCCAGCAGCTCTAGGAACAGAAAAGAGTGGCTCCTCCACCCCACCCCAATCTCTGCTTTTTAGCGATGAAGACCTACTCTAGATGCCCTGCTGTCCTAATTTTAAAACAATTGTCTGATTAAATGTGGTATGAAATTGTCAGTACGTAATTCAAAGGTTTAAGTTTCAAATTTGATATAAAAACATGGCAAAATATATTTGCACAGTTTCTTGCAACATATATATTATGAAACAATTTAAAATGTTAAATGTTAATTGAAATATCTGCACACTGATGTATCATCTTTGTGTCTTACCATGTTCCTAAAAGTGGTACATAAAATAAAATGAATGCTTGATTTATTTAAGAGTTTATTCTACCTAAGGCAGCAAAGTAATATTTCATTAAGAGATTGACATTGGCTTCCCTCCTGTGGTCTTTTCCTGTCTTCTCTGTTATAAGTGAAAATTAACTTTGTGATTCACAAAGGTGTCTACCAAGACAGAACACAGGCATAATTCAATGTGTATCCATCTGTGATATACACATATACTGTACGAAGAGCAACAGGGAGTAGGAACACTCCTTTTTAGGTAGAATCCATTAATAGCAATGACGTTTTTTAATTGAAAAAAGTAACTACCTATTTTAATGACTGAAAACATATGTCTTTATTGTTGTATCAATCACAGCCTGCAGCGAATGACACAGAAGATTGTAGTAAAAATAATAGCACATCAGGGCAGAGCAGAACGTGATTTTACAGGAAAAGGAACAGAAGAGGAGGACTCCTCTATCATTCTGTCATCAGTGACATCGCGATCACTCTAGTCCTGGGACCCAGGAAATCGGTCTGTGGCCCTCATCACGTGATTGGGACTGTCGAATGGGGCTGGGGTACTCTGGTGTCGTGGCCCCTCCAGCAGTCTAAGGGTTAAACTATGCTGATCAGGGCATTTTTGTACTGATACTCCCACTGACTTCAATGGGCGCTTCCGTGCTTTCGGCCCTATCGAAGTTTCGGGAATAATCTCCTGAGTGTCAGTGTATTTGTAAGTGTGCCTCAATCAGTATCAGTATGCCTATATGTATAGGTTTTAACACATAAATGAAAGGCTGACAAAGTCAATATGTCATTCACAGAAAGTACATGAAATTATGTACTTTTTGTGAATGACAGATTGACTTTGTCAGCCTTTCATGTATGTGTTAAAAAAACCTATTAACTTCAGAACATAGGTAGCACCCATTTTTGAAAATAATGATATAATATCAATAATAAATAATTGAGTGAGCGGTGTGCTCTGTTTTGTGTTTATTCCTATATGTATATCAGTGAATGTGCACTGTGGGGTTAAAGGGTTTAGGTGTGTTCTTTAGAGCTCAACAAAATGCTGACATTATAGGAGTTACATTGATATAGACTTATTAGAGATTGCTCCTTTTTTTTATTTTAACTTATCATTTTATTCAGCAGAAATACAGAACAAAAGAAAAGGAGAGGGGAATACATCATAAGATTACGTTGAAGGACATTACTTTTGCAGGATACACAGATCCTGAGTTGACTCTCTGACAATATAACCTAGACAAATATTTTGATCCTCAGACTGGTCAGGAAAGGGAAAAGGAGAAAAAGAAAACAAATAGGGGTTCTTGGGAAGCCTTTACTATAATAAGTAATAGTTTGTTCGTGTATAGCGCTTTTAGTTTCACATATCACTTTACAGAGACATTTTGCAGACACAGTCCCTGCGATCTTACAATCTGTGTTTTTGGTGCCTGGGGCACAAGGAGATAAAGTGACTTACCCAAGGTCAGAATGAGCTGACACCGGGAACTGAACCAAGTTCTCTTGCTTCAAACTCTGTGCCAATCACTCTTTACTCACTGCTCCTTCTCCCATACTATCCAAAGAAGAGGTCGATACTCTGGGCCAGGATGTAGCTAAGTAACTTTTTTTAGCATTTAATTTATCCAGGGATCCCATTTGCGCTTTGGTGAGTTAAAAAAAAAAAGTTTGAAGCAGGGGGTCTGCGGAGATAAACTGCATTCATTTTAGCTCTCGGGACCCCCTGCTTCTTGGGATACAATAGGAAGCTGCAACATCACCCCAGTACCACAGCAAAAGCAGCATACTGCCTCTGCTGCTGCGCCTTGTTGTGCAGGTCTTTCTTTTAGTACTCCCATGCCAGGCAACAGACATAATGGAACAGTAAGTATCATTGTGTTCTCCTAGATGGACATTGTCACAGGAGACCAGGCATTTACGTCTTTTTACCAGGATCATACATTGAGCAAAACAGGTAAATGAAATAAATTGTAAATTTGTAAAATTGTAAATTTATTCACAGGATGTTACACAAACTACATAAAAGGCACACTTACTTGGGAACTGGTGTAAAAAACTAGACTCTCCTAGGTGCAAGGAATACTACATAAGGATTTGCCCCTGAGACTTAGCCTGCAATGTACAAGAACTGAAATCAGCCTGCAATTCCAGACGCCACCCCTTCCCTCTCTCCAGAGGTCTGGATTTTAAATCACTGGACTTGGTGCTTAGAATCTGCAAATCTGATTGACTATTGGGTTTATAATACTTCTGAGTTACATTCACAGAACCCTGCAGCCTATATGGGCGTGGGAAAATGTCTCACCAGGCAATCAGAGCAGGGCTCATCTGGCTGATGATGTCAGAGGCAGGGGGTGAGTTGAGCCAGCTCAGGACGCCCTCTGGGCAGGACATATTTTCTGGCCAATAGGAAAAGCACCTACGATCGCCATCTTTTCCTTAGCCAGCCCATTGCCTCCCGCTGGACAGGCGCCACTGAGTCTAGCAGACCAGGGGGTCTCTGTTCTCTGGACCCAGTACTCCGCCCTGCCCCGTCCACTTAGCACTCCGACACCTCTCAACATCCTGTCTCCTCTTTCATCTACGGATTCTATGCAGACTTGCTGGCACCTTAAACATGTGCCCAGTCTGACTGCATTGAGCCTTATAGTAAATGTAAAAACACCATATGTCATATTTTATTACAGCATACATTTTAGGGTACCTCATATTCAGTTGGGGCACACACAAACCCAATACAGGTTCTGGGACACCTTGGCACTAATTGGTGTACATCCCTTAACCTAGGGATTCCCTCAGCTACAGGGATACTTTTCATCCCTGTGACTCATTTTACTGTGCACAAAGCACATATGTACTTAACACACTTTGTTAATAAAATATATCCCCTGGTATGGGGAATAGAATAAAAAATAGAATAAAAAGCTGCACTTTTTTTTTCACTATCCATATTCCCCACACACTATTGCATAGACTTAGTATGGATTCTAAGAATCCCCTCACAACCTTATATGTATGGTTGGAGCACCTCGGAACACCTATACCGGTTCTGGTTGACCTGGGCATTTACTGGGTATCCCCATTAAAGCGTTTTCAAGGGGAGATATTGCCTGTACAATGTGCCTCATGATCCCAGGGTACATTTTTGGGGTATCCAGCAACTCTGCAACCTAGGCACATTCTGACAACACTTTCTCAGCAAACCCCCCTTGAAACTCATACCGTAGCAATCTCTGCTTGCTAGCACTCCTGGAAAGGTAAAAACACATCAAATACTTTATTGTCGCACAATACATTTTATGCATTACACAGTACTGGGCTCAAGAACTGACTCTTCTTGAACCCTTATTATGGATTAGGGGTAACCAAATGGGCTTAGACATTTATTTGAGAGCCTGGTCACACCCCTACCATCACAGACATTGAAAGACATACTTGACCATCACAACTCATTCTTCGAAGTTCACTCTGTCTCTTCTCTACTTTCTCTCTCCATGTTGTTTGAATTTATCGCCAGTTCCTTGATACCTTTGCTTCCTGGCTCAAATTTCCCGGAAGGGGAGCAGTGCAGCAATCCCCACAAACAAATGTTAACAAAATAACCATAAAGTGTGATTATGCATACATGAACATCATTATTACTCAAACAACTGTCATTTGTATTATTTGGTAAAAAATATCCATCTGTTTATAAGAGAAAGAAGAATAGGGAGTGGAGATTGGAAAAGAGAGAGAGCATACTGTTTTGTTTAGACACCCCGAATTAGGTTGTCAATAGCTTATTTTTGGTATTTTATGGCGGTTATGTCAATTTTGTTACTGTATTGACTTTTTTTGCTATGTAGCATGGGGCGGTTCTTTAATGGAGAATACCTTTTGAAATTTTGTGCAGGAATCCCTTGGGAATGCTGTTAGTCTTACCATTTTAAGAGAGTACCAAATTCTTGTTTTAATCTGATATATAGAATAAAATTATATATATGATATCCTTTTATTTAAATAAACAAGTTCTTTTTGCTACCATTAGCCTCCTCCGTTTTTGCTGGCAGTGCACTGCCTTTGTTCATCTACTTAATCTCATATAGGACTGGCAGAGCTGGGCTCATTAATTTCTCCGCTATGGCATAGCATGTTGCTGTCATTATATGAGATATCAATTTATTTTGGTGTCTGTCAATACCTTCCTGAGGTCTGTTTAGAAGACACGACCAAGGATCGAGGGGGAAAGGAAAGACCAGTACTTTTTCCACCAGTCTGTGCGCCTTTTTCCATACCACCTCAGGGCATAGCCACCACATGTGGATGAACGAGGCTCGCTGGCCACAACCCTTAGGATATGGGGGAGGTCCCTGGGAACATTCTTGCCAGGCGCACTTGGGTTAAATGCCACCTGTATAATACTTTATACGCATTCTCTATAATTTGCATGCATATGGAGCTCATGGCCACCGCCGCCCCAAATATCTCTCCCCATATTCCAGGGTCCAGCGCCTGGTTCAGATCTTTCTCCCATTGTGATATAAATGGAAATTCACTTTCTGGGGGTGGAAGAAAGATTGAGGTATAGATGGTGGAGATTGTCCCTTTTTGAGTTGGGGCAACGTTACATAGACTCTCTGCTAGAGTTACGGGTGGTCGTGGTGGGCTCACACGTTGGGCAAAACCTTTTATCTGAAGGTATCGAAATATCTCACCCTTCGGGATTCCACGTAGTTCCATAAGGGAGGCAAAGGAGAGGACCTTGGCTTTGTCCAAACCATAGACATGATTTTTAATGAAATAGTAAGGTAGTGTCCAATATAAATATAATTTTATTGCTTGATTTGAAATGATAGATTTGATTTATTGTCGGATGTTATAGTTTGACTGCCCAGTTGCTCACCTCTATTTAACCAATTATGTATGTATATATGAATATCTTTATTTGTATAGCGCCATCCATGTACATAGCGCTTTACAACATTAATACATGTGACATAAAAATAAGAGACGTAATGTAAATAAGCGCCACAGACATAAAAGTACACATAAGTTCCTGCCGCGAAGAGCTTACAATCTAAGTGGTAAGTAGGACGAATTTACAGCGACAGTAGAAGCGTGTTATGGTCATTGTGTCTGCAAGGGGTTAGGGTAAGTGCATATGTGTCTCTTCTATTAACACCTCCTCCTCCTCTATTGATCTCTCTGCGGGGGTACCCCAGGGCTCTGTCCTGGGACCTCTTCTCTTTCTCTCTCTAGGTGACTGTAACAGGGGACTTGTGAGCTGACCTTTGGAGACACCACATGTCTTGAGCTCTGCCAGAAGATACAGCAGAGCTGATTTCAAGACACAGGGAAAACGTCTAAACCTGGATGCTGATATTTTCTGTGCACACACGGGTGCGGTTCCAGGAGAGCAGAGAAGCTTACTCTACAGCAGCTAACAGATAAGACTTTCATTATTAGGAGACTTATTAGATATGCTTATTCATGCTATGTGTTTGGGGGCTTGGAGAAATGCTTGACTTAGGGAGATGTGAATTAATTGCATAGTGTTTCACTAGAAATACTCCCAAGTGAATATAAGCTTTGTTCCCCCCCCCCCTGTGTTTGAATGGATTTCCTGATGAAAAGGAAAAGGCACAATAAAGCCTTATTATAATTTCACCTTATAAAAGCCTCCAAATTGTGTACCTCTGTGAACGTCCGTCTACAGTGACCTAATAATATCTTTTGGGTTTAAATATCACGACACACAAATGTACTTTTCAACACCCGACCTTATACCTGCTGTACAAACCAAAGTTTCTGAATGTCTCTCTGCTATATCATCCTGGATGGCCCTCCGCCACCTTAAACTCAACATGGCTAAAACAGAGCTCTTCATGCTTCCTCCCAAACCTGGCCCTACTACCTCCTTCCACATTACTGTTGGAACTACGATCATTCATCCAGTAGCCCAAGCACGCTGCCTAGGGGTCACACTCGACTCCTCTCTCACATTCGCCCTTCACATTCAAAACATATCTAAAACCTGTCGCTTTTTCCTCCGCAATATAACAAAGATACGCCCTTTCCTCTGTTGCTCGACTGCTAAAACTCTGACTCAGGCTCTCATTCTCTTCCGTCTTGACTACTGTAACCCCGGCCTTCCTGCCTCTCACCTGTCTCCCCTTCAATCTATCCTAAATGCTGCTGCCAGAATCACTCTACTCTTTCCTGGATCTGTCTCAGCAACTCCCCTCATGAAATCCCTCTCCTGGCTTCCGATCAAATCCCGCATCTCACACTCCATTCTTCTCCTTACTTTTAAAGCTTTATACTCTTCTGCCCCTCCCTACATCTCAGCCCTAATTTCTCGTTATGCACCATCCAGACTCTTGCGTTCTTCTCAAGGATGTCTTCTTTCTACCCTCTTTGTATCTAAAGCCCTCTCCCGCCTTAAACCTTTTTCACTGACTGCCCCACACCTCTGGAATGCCCTTCCCCTCAGTACCCGACTAGCACCCTCTCTATCCACCTTTAAGACCCACCTTAAGACACACTTGCTTAAAGAAGCATATGAATAGCACTGTGGATATTCTGAACACATGATACATAAAGCTTGGCCCCCTGCAGAGGCACTTACCAGAACTCCCTCCTACTGTACGTTCTCCCTACCTACCAATTAGACTGTAAGCTCCTCGGGACAGGGACTCCTCTTCCTTAATGTTACTTTTATGTCTAAAGCACTTATTCCCATGATCTGTTATTTATATTATCTGTTATTTATTTGATTACCACATGTATTTCTACTGTGAAGCGCTATGTACATTAATGGCGCTATATAAATAAAGACATACAATACAATATGAGATTTACTGTGTAGTACTAGTCAAAGGATGCCCAAGAGACAAGAGGTCAGTTTATCAAAGTGCCCCCATGCAAAATGGCGGCAACATTTTTATAAAAATAAGATTAAACATTTTACCAAAAAGTTTCCAGTGAAAGTAGTGAAATATTTTCCTTTGCACCAATTGGTTTTCTACCGTCAACCTTTTCATTAAAAGCAGTTCTCAGTATTAGCAACAAAATACACAATACAGGCACTACATGCTATTTATTTAGTAATGGACTTGCATGTACAGTATGTATGTGAAAAGAATATCATTTTGCCACATTCACCCTGATAAATGTTCCCTTTAACCAATGCAAGTCAATGGAGATAAATAGATCTTCCTCTTTTCTCTTCCACATGCCTCTGACAGGAGTTCCTCCATGATTGGTCAGTATGCTCTTAACATTTCAATATGAATTATTTCTTGTCATATGAAGTAACGGGGGACAACATTCATGGATTACACTTTACCTAAAGTCCATTAGGATAAACCTGGTCTGTTTGCTTTGCTGACATTGTGTAACATCTGTCGTCATCAGAATCTCTTGACCTTTCTCTGCCCAAACAAACATGTTTGCTTTCTAACTCATCCTTACTGTTGTCTGATATTTGCACATTCACATTCTCCTGAGCAGTCCCCACTATTCCAGGGGATTCTTGGTTGCAATGTGGCTTACGGTCGTCTTGCTGCTTTGCTCCCAATTTATCTTGGGTGCTGCAAACCAAGCTTTAACCTTCGATTCAGACTGCGATGGCCAAGACATTTTTGACGCAGTGGACGTTGCGTTGAGGCATTACAATGATGAAAAACAAGATGGCAACCAGTTTATTCTGCACAGGATCACAGAAGCCAGGACAAGGGTAGGTGAAAATGATGTTTGTGATAATGTTAGTCTATGGCTGAGCTCATTGTCCAACATGTACAAGCAACCATGAGGGAGATGGCTTAATTCCTATTGTTTGTATTGGGGTTAGGGGAATTTATTCTGGTAGAAAGGGGAAAATAGTACATAACCTCAGTGGTCAAAAATCTCATAAGTGTTATAGAAAGCAAAGTAAGGGGTATACAGAAAGTTTTTATTACTAAGATAACTAAAATAGAAAGCTTTCCATATCTTGTAATAACATTAGCTTTAATTTAGGAATCCAAACAAAAGGCATCAATCTGTAACCTACATCTGTCTCACTGGGCTCCTGTCTGTGGATGCAATTTCAATATGTTACACTCTGGTACTTGTAGATATAAAGATACATTCTATATTAAAATACAGCTTCTGTGGTCAAAAGAAATACAACATACAGTACGTGGTGACCTCTTTTCATGTGGAGGTCATACAGCTTCTCATTATTAAACAAAGGTTGTTACTTACATACTGTAGTATTCAGGACTGACGCTTTCTGACATATGCTCATGTTATGTGCCGGGCCAGAGGTCATTATATATATTGCTCTCTTTTCCATTTGAATCTATTCTCTTATTGTTACCGTGTTCACTGCACCTTCCCGATGGATACCTTTTACATGCTTGCTGTTTGAATCCATAAAGATTTCACATGGCTGTCTTCCTGTACCTCTGACTAGAGAGGGGCAAATCCGCCCAAATCCATTTCCCAGATTGTTTTGCCTTTTCAACCCAAAATCCGTTTTCACGGTGTAAAATCTGCAAACGGATTTGATCGGTTTCAATCCACAGATTCCTCAAAAACCGCCATAGGATACAACGTGGACGGATTGTTAGAATCCAATCCTCAGATTCCGCAATCCGTTGGCGGATTGCCGAACCCACAGATTGGATTGTTCAAATCCATCCACGGTTGCGGAATTCACGTAGTGTATTGGGAATTATAATAAAAAATCCACAAAATACGAATCGCCTTTTTTGAGATTGATCCGCTGAAAACCGCAGACCAAAGGAACCGGCCGGTCCACTGCAGATCCAAATCCGCCCCCAAAATTTGCCCATCTCTACCTCTGACATGTCTTGTGGGCAGAAATCCATAACTGTATATTCAGCCACAAAATACAGGAGCACTTATAGTATGTGATGGCGTCCTAGAGGTGTTGTGTACATTTTATGAAAGTTCTTCTGTTTTGAATATGTACAGATTCCTTAAACAACTCTATGAGGATGTAACAGAGGCACCTAAGAAATGCAAATTGTAATGAATACATTATTTTTTTTTAAACATTGAAATATTAGTTTGATTCGATTTGCTTGTGGAAGCCAATTGCACTGTTACGTTTTTCACAAGCAGTTGTTTTCTGGTCAACGACTACAGGGGAATGACACCATTATTTTATTGTTTTAAATCAGAAATACTTTTTTTTCATTAATTAAATCATTTGGACGTTTTTTTACAAGGCATATCTGATGTATTTTGGTGATAAGAGTGTATGCCAGTCCTCAAAGCCCCAGGTAAATTATCAGCTCAGCTAAATCTTTTCTTTGCACAGTAATTCTGATGCCATCATTCGTCAGACAGATAAACATAAGAGAAGCTGATCTGCCTGCGCCCCGCATCCCGACAGCAAGTGATACCCACTCATTATTCAGAAGATAGAAATAAGGAGGGTTTTTTTTTTTTAAGATAGCTAGGTGCCGGTATCCGGCTGCAAGGGAAAGCGCGGGCCTCTTACCTACTCCTCGTGCGTCGTTGAGTTGTCGTGATGTCATGGCGCCATCATGGCAATGCGGCGCCATGTGATGTCACGGCATCAGTTGACGCTGCGTAGTTGTGGCGAATCTTCGTAAAAACCAGAAGATGCCGGAGATGAGGAGAATGTAAGAAAAAAGGTGATGGTAGGTACTGTACTATCACAAAAAAGCCCTGGAAATAAGTAAAACTGTTATTTTCATGGTCTAATAACCAATGACACTAATAAGTTGTTTAAAAACATTGTTTTTTGACCCAATATATTGAATGGATGTTAGTGACACATTCTTACATTACTGTCTTTTAGGGGGTTATTCATTTAACTGTGATAGTGCCAATCTGGGCATTATTTCCATGGGAGCTTCCATGCCCTGCCTAGTGCCCCGATCGGCACTATCGCAGTTTAATGAATAACCCTTTAGTGTCAGTTGCGCCTCTTTTACCATAACTGCGCCAGCTTGTGTTGTAGGGAGGAGATACATGACGTGAATATTAGAATTGTGCTAGATCTGCACCTCAGGCTGTAGAAGAAGGAATCCCTTACTGCACATTTACAGCTACAGAATAACTGAGCTATTGAACAGCAAGATTTTCACTTTCTAACCAGCCTGAAAATGACGGTGGAACGCATAATTTTGTCAAGTATGAGATATACGAGAGTTCCTGTGCAGTGAAAAGTGGCAAAGTGTGGCAAGAATGTGACTACAAGCGATCAGAAGCAGTAAGTCCTGGTTAATTACTTATTCATAAGCACTACGTTTTATTTTCCACTGACAATTTTTATCACAAAATGTAAATGAGATATGTTTCTATAGGCATGTTATATTTTTAGTGCGCTGCAAAACACTGTTTAGCTATAGAGAATCGGTTCCAATCCTGTAATTAAAAACAAAAGGTAAAGGCGGGGATACTACTTTCAGATATTCAGTATGACCCTTACTCATTTTGCAAGTCTGACCTCGTCTTTTTCTGTTTGCCCAGGAAACCGGTGTGTGCTCAGCACATGTTCTTATCAATAAACAGCTGAAGATCAATGATGTTATTTTACAGAACTGTAGCATTATTCCAGGTATGAAAATCAGGACATATAAAGAGTGTTTTTAATGATGCCATAAATCTTTTTCTGGTTATTCTACAGTATTGCCAAACCTTAAGATTCATGTATTAAGTTAAAAAAAAAGTGCTGCAGTTTGACATTTCTCAATGAGAATAGGGTTATTGAACTGTACACAATGTTCGTGTCCCAGTAGCTATCTGCACTATTTCACTTAGTGTTACGCGTGGTATCCATAATCAATAAATTATACATAATTATTCAGGTTTGTTTAATGCCCTGAGAAGATGTAACCCTTGTGTACTAATAATGTGTTCTGCAATATCTTGGCCCAATTTTCAGTGGAAGTTCCTGTGACTGCTAGTTACTATCCGTGTCTTGGATGCTGGAAACCCATAGATATCAACAGTGGGGAGTTGTTGCGCATCGTGAAATATGCCATCGAAACCATGAACAGGATAGGTTCTCATCCTTTCCACTTTGACCTGGAGGAGATGAAGGCTGCATCTAGCCAGGTCTGTACATCTCATTGCAGGGATGTTTTACCATATCCCACAAGTCACATGGGGCATATGTACAGTATCAAGATGCACCAAAAATATTGGTCTACCTCAATTTAATGCAAAAAGAAAATAACACTGCATCGGTTAGAGGAGCACATTTTAATACATCTCTATTATGGCACTGACTATATCCCCCCCCCCTTAACTCCTCTTATTGCCACTCCCCAAAACACTCACAAGCTCAAATAGAGCAAAGAAACCTTATTACATTAATCCAAAGTGAAACAGAGTCAAAATGATGCAATTTGCACCCGTTTCTGAAACAATGCTCCATTTGCAACATTTAATATTGAAAGGAATCTTTCCTCTGCCAAAAGGGCTGGGGGCCTTGTGACTGGATACACACATCGACACCCTGTAGCAGACTCCCCCGGGAAGCTTTATCACGCACTAGCACTGTTATCACCGATTTGATGGGTGTAAAGGCCCGAAAAATGAAGGACATGAAACGTAACACAAGCCAGATTTCAAATTCCTTTGTCTTAGTTTATTAAGCATAGGGTAAAGACTTTTATACAGAAAAAAGAAAAGGTTTGGTTAGAGGCGTAATGTAGGTGTAACCTGGGTGTGGCTTGGGAGTGACTCGGGTTAGAGTTGTGATTTAGGGGCAGGACATATTAGTGGCATAATTTTGGGACGTAATTCTCCCAATACAGGCCATTCATTGTCAGTTATCAAAAAAACTTGAATTTCTCTAGCAGCTAAGTTATACGATTTTACCACTCTCAGAGAATCAGTCTATTGTTTATTAAAACAGCAGGAAGCTGACAACATAAAAAGTATCTTAGCAAGATCCTGAGCAGGGTGGAAATGTAATTTGGTGGAAGCTGAATACATTTAGAAATTATATTTCAGCAAAAGGCTGACTACAGAATCTTAACAGGCTATGAACAGACAAAATGGATGGTTTAACACAAATGCAGTTTCTGGCTTTACCTACTGTCCCTAACAAATACATACAGTATACTCCTCCCACAGCACATTCAGTTAACTATCCCAGCAAAACTCACATTCTTCATTGTGTTCCAGGTGGTGCGTGGATGGAATTATAAAATGGTTTATACCGTCAGACAAACAAACTGTTCCAAAAGTGAATTACCTAACCTGACACCACAATGCAAGATTGATTCAAATGGAGTAAGTACTCTCTTTGTTATTTGTTATGTGTTGTGATATTAGGATTCCCTATAGCAGTGATTTTCAACTGGGGTTCCGTGAGCACCTCCAGAGGGGGGAGATGGGACAACTCTCCCAGCTGTTCCAGGCCTGGCGGCACTGCGGTTCACCCACGTGACCAGACATCAGCAGCTGTCAGCTCTCTTTCCTCTCCCTGCTTCTGCATCAACTTCCGGCTGACAGGAGAGAGAGGAAAATCAGCGCGAGAGCCGACTCCCTTAAAGAGATGGTGTGTGTGTGTCCGTGTGTGTAAGTTGAAGAGAGTGTGTGTATGTCTGTCTTTGTGGGGGACAGTGTGTGTTTGTGTGTGTGTGTGTGTGTGTCTGTATGGGGGAGGGTGTGAGAGTCCGTGTGAGAGGGGGGAGTGTGTGTAAGAGGGGGGAGTGAGTTAGAGGGGGGTGTGTGTGTGTGTGTGGGAGTTTGTGTGTGTGGGAGTGTGTGTGTGGGGGGGAAGTGTGTGTGTGTAGAACAGAGGGGGTTAGAGGGGAGAGTGAACGTAAGGGAGAAAGTGTGGGTGGGAGTGTGAGGGGGGAGAGATACAAAAGACAGGCGATGAGGGCAGGGGCGAGGGTTGGGGTTCCCTAGAATTTCACAATCGAATTCTGGGTTCCCCAACCAAATAAAGGTTAAAAACTATTGCCCTATACCAATGTCTAAAAGCTTTTATGGTTAAAAAGTTTTCATCTTGAAAATCCTAACACACATATTCCAAACAGTTATCAATGTATGAGCAATGTGTAAAGTCTCTTTCACTTGACGTGGGCTTGGTGTTTTGCTAATGATGAAAGCTACCTTGCAGCATATTAAACTGCCAATCAGAGTCATTTATCTATATTTACTTTCGTGCACAAAATGCCACCAGATGGTTTATCAAAAAAATACCATTGAAGATAGGATTGATTTTATTTTGCACCTGGAAGACTCTGACAAATGACCCCCAGTATACGCCCTGAGTACAGATATAATGCATATGTGGAAATAGATTTTATTTTTATTAAGTATTCTGAGATGTCGCTGGTGTGTCACAGGGCCGGCTTGTCATTTTGCTGGGCTCTGTTCAGGGGCTTTCGTGTGGCCTCCTACCTGGTCCGGCGGGCCTTTCTCCTCAGACATCGCAGCGTCAAGTGATGTCGCAACGCCATGCGTCCTGACATTGTCATGGCAACTCGGTGCCAGGTGACCTCGCTACATCATGTGATGTCATTTTGTCATGGTAACGTGGAGCCATTTGACGTTTCGTTGCCATGACGGGACGCTGTAGAAGGGGAAATCCTGCTGGACCAGGTGAAAGATACTTACAGAGGTCCCGCGCTCTTCCCGACAATCAGTTTAATTGTTGTGGGAAAGAGCGCGAGGCCTCTTTAAGCGTGGAGCACGGTTCAGGGGCACCGATAGGCCACCTTGAGAAAGCGTCACCAGACGCGAAACGGCCGTCGGTGCGCTACGCAATACCATGTGACCCCGAAAGTCACTGAGTGTCTATGAGCGGCGTCGACGGTGAATTACTTAGTTCTCCGTGTGCTCCCCCGGAACATAGCGAGGGGAAAATACTTTACTAATAACGATCAGTTACACTAGTAGCCATAGAAAAGTCTTCTCACACGGAGCATGGGGAGATGCTAAATAATGTGGATATATATGAGAGCTAATGTCAGCCTAAGATTTGGGTATATGTGAGTTCATGTGATACACATTAGGTATACCACTGTAGCATGAACTAACAATATGCTTTATGCTAAATACACCCATACCAGCTGACCTATTCATATAGGAACCTAAGAACCCACAAACTAATCAACGTTTCACTAACACAGACCTATCGCTAGACATCATCTTAGCAAACATGCATATACCTACAGATGTTTCATACATTGTATATGTTAGGTTAAAAGCCATATCCTTATCTTACAAGGTTAACTGTTGTTAATGGGTTACTATAGGCGGCTTTGTAGCTGCAACATCTAAGCATCTCCAAATGCAACTGAAATAGCAGTACACCAGCTCTAATGACAGACTAGTCGATCTACTTCCTATGTCAGAGCAGTTATAAATGCAACTGGAAAAGCAGCATTTTCTGCCCATATGATAGACTACCCAATCACTCCACAGCATTGCGAAATTAGCTATAACAATAGCATAAACTCATATATTGGGAGACCATCCAAGAGTCACGCCATTTGACACTCGAGGTAACTTGATCATAAATAATTATAACGTGCTCTAAAAGGGGTTACTAATAAGTAATCTACTAGGCATTGTATTTTACAAAGCCATACCTGCTATATATAAGGTTTTTAATCACTTACACTACACTCAATTTTTGGCAAACATCGCTTTTTTTTTTAAAAAGGAGTAGCAGCACCTGGTTTCTATTAGGATTCTGGACAGACTGCTCACATACTCAGTGGCGATGCTCGCTTTTTGATAAAACGGTACTTTATTATTATTTAGTCCTAACAGGACTCTGGGAGAACATTTTCCTGTTCTATCGTGAACATCACACATTACAGACCGTTACATCACCTTGACATGGTGTTGAGAGGTACAACTTAGGAAAGTGATTTAATTAGGGATTTTTTGTTGTTTAGTCCACCATTATTTTATTATTACTATATAAATAAAGTTTGATTTTTAATTATTTCATCATTACACTATTGGGAGTGCTATAATAGGGCCTTCTTTTCAAATCTTATGTTCCTTCATAGGGTTCATTTGTTCACATGTTATTAGCCCCAGCACCCTAATTCAATCTAGACAGTAGCAAGAGTTTCCTCTTCCCCCCTTGTCCCTTTCCCCTATAAAACCTAGCACCAGTGGAACTGCCATCAAGCCGGCCCTGTGTGTCTATCAACTTGTGACTTTACAAGGAGCAGCAGGCAAAGCACCTCATTATACCACCTGACATACTTCTTCTGAGTGGATTTTCTTTTTAACAGAAAGGTTCCTCAATTGTCGCTTTGAGGATGAATAATCCTTTAAGCGCCATACTTACCAGCAAAGCACGAGGGCTGCCGACAGTTTTCCCGGGGCACAGAACTAGAGTTCCCCCCCCCCCCCCCTGTTGGCAGCCTTGCGAGCCCCCCCCCTCTTTCTTACTCTCACCCCTTCTCTCATACCTCCTCACTCTCACGCACCTCTATTTATTTCCCCTCCTCACACAATAACCCCGCCCCTCAATCACACACAATAACCTCCCCTCAAGCACACACAATAGCGCCCCCTCCACTCAATATCACATACAATAACCCCATCCCCTCCACACACATTACAGTAACTATGTTATATTAATCTATATAGAATTCATGAGTTATATGTTTACACACCTTGCATCTTTTGCACTTCTCCATTTTTTTGTATAAATGGTAGATTTCTTAAATTTTTGCTATTTGCACTTCTATATTTGTACTCACTGGGAATTCCTCTAATTATACACACACACACACACACCCCAGTACCTCAGACTGACGCAGACTCCCAGGCACAGGTGGAGCTGGCCTACCTCTGCGCATGCGCGAGCATCAGGTAAGGGGTGAACGCACCAGATTGCTTTTTCGTCTCCATCAAGGACATTTAGTGATGTGAGAATTTTCACCCAGCGGGGCGCGTGCTCGTGCACACGCCTTACTTCCGTTACGCATTTGCGTCTCCATGAAGGAGTTTTGTCCTATGAGAATTTACTAGGTGCCAGTAGAGAATCACCTACCTAACTTGGGGGGGAAGGGAAGCCTCAAGTGCCGGGCGAATGTGGAAGTTGGGCTCACTTGTGTACGGGACGAACTTCCGTTGTGTGCAGGGGTGGTGTTTAGTGAAGACTAGGTTGCAGCGGGCGAGAGCTCTTCAACCAACAAAGGCCCGGCAGCCTGATGCGGACGTTGGACCTGGCCTTCCAGCGCTGGTTGTCCAGGCCCCCCCAGAACAGTTGTCCCGGCTCTCGCCTTCTGTCGGCGGCCCTGCAAAGGATTATCATGCAGATATTGTTCTGCAGAGCCCTCAATCTTGTGCATCAGTCTAAACTTAATATTGCAGGAAATAGAAGTGTATACTATTGTACATTTTATACAATTATTTGCTCCCTTCATGCACATCCCAATACCCTGAAGATGAAGTCAGTAAAGAATAATGTAAACTGAGAGCATAGTAATTAGTAAAACTATAATCCCATTTGCTTCTTTTTTTTTTACCTTTAAACAAGTTTGTCCCATTTAGACACAAAACAGCAGAAATAAAAGGTGGTACGATTTAGTTCACCTCAGACATGTGCTTTATTTGATAAGATGTGTTTTGGGGAGTTCTGGCTGCAGATTACAAATCTATTACATGTATTTATTTAGCTTTCAGGTAACTGTGACACTACAGCCTACATAGATCCTGATGCTATCATTCAAGACGTTTCTCAAATCTGCAAAACGGATACAGGTAAGAGACAGCGAGGGTACAGAAAATATAATCTTCTGTCCTCGTCTAAAGACATACAGCAAATGAGAAGACCCAGCGCAGACCACCACCCGTTCCCCCCCCCCCCCATACAGCCCACCATTTAGGGAGATATGAAGAGGAAACCGCAAAAAGAAAATTAAGTGTGCTGAGTTGCAATGCCAGTGTTCAGTATGTGCCTGAAGCACCTACAAATGAGGTGGAGGGTAAGTGATGCGTAGAGTGATTAACACTAAGCTGCTAGAAGCGGTGAATATGCCCTTGCAGAGGGGGTAAGAAAATTCAACAAAAAAAGCAAACTAATAAGAGATAATAAGGCAACCAGTATTTTTAATTTATCCTCACACCCCCTCAGCACAGACCAGAACAACGTTTTGGGAAAGGGACTATCTTATGCACCGACCAGTTTACCACCTATCCAAAATCCATAAGGGTCCTAAGTATGGATCCCCTGAGCATTAGACTCCCCATATGTGCATGGGTATGTTTTTGTATGAGTTGTCAGTGATGGCATAACCGATTTATATTTGAGTGGGTGCATAAGTCAGTCTTGTTGTTAAACAGCCCTGGTGATAGATTTTAAAACACATAGAAGTGGGGTGGGAGATAGCACATGTTTCTACTACAGGGTAATGTAATGGGATTTCTTTCAAACATTATAGCAGAAAATGTCCATTTCCATTTTTATATACATAGCCACGTGCACAAGCCACAGACCTTAGAATACAGGTAATATCTGTACAACGTGAGATAAAAGCATGAAACATAACATTATGCAATGAGAAGGAATCACTGCCCCAAAGAGCTTACAATCCAAACTAACATCTGCTGTTCTAGGAATTTGCCTTAGCTGTCGTACTGAAGTGGACCCACATGATCCAGAACTGCGGGATCTGTTAAGACAAGTTATCGATGGATATAATTCCGACAATAACGGCAAAAACCTTTATAACATATTTAGCGTTGGAAGAGCCACAAAAGAGGTTGGTATACAACGTGTTCCAGTCTAAGTATATTTAAATCATTTGTACATTTCACTTTGTTTTTAGTTACAATTAGCACAGAACATGCAGAGAAGGGGATGGGGGAGGAGGGGGCTTGTGCGTCCTCTTTGCTCTTCTGCCACGATAAAATCAGCATTTAAAGCAAGTAGTACACATTTGAACAATACATGAACTAAGCTGAAACAAAGTACATAGTATCCAAATGATAAAACATAAAAATATACATAACTTGTGGGTGGGGGAGGGGAACTTTTAATGCAGACCATGTTCTCTGCTGGGTAATGACCTCACTCTCCTTTATCCTCTCTTTTTCTCCTCTGTGCGTACCGGGATGTACCGTATCGTGCCTGCCCTATCCGACTATTAAGATGTTACTGCTCATTGCCCACTGCCGGACGAGAATGGAACTGTTACTATCACTGCAAAATTGTGGCTATGCTCACCCTGCTATGTCTGACTGTGCTAGCCATGGTAGCCATACTTTTTGGAATTTGGTGCCAGTGTCATTTACCAGGCTTGTTAGTTTCTCCATCTGGCAAACAAGCCACATTTTGTTTCTAAGTTTCGAGATTAATGGAGAATCTTTTTACTTCCATAATGCTGCAAAGCATTTTTTTTTTAACGTGTGCTTGTTGTATGTGGGTAAATTAGGAAAGGGGAGTATGATAAGGAAATATACCTAGAAATAAGATTACAATGTACATTAAAACATTATTTAACATTTGACACTTATACTTCTCTGATTAAAACAAGCAACCAATCACCTCATTTTCATCTATCTACTATATATTTCTGAGTTCACTGTATGTCTGCGTCCCTAGTGGCAATCTCATTGGTCCCTTGGCCTGCCCGCCCCCGCACCTCTCATTGGCCTGAGGCAGAGTGATGGGCCAAACAAAAAAAAATAAAACACACACACACACACACACACACACACCACCCCCCCCCCTCACTCTCCCCCGTCAGTTGGACCGCAGC